>NC_063062.1:4860012-4947512 GCF_018812025.1 Megalobrama amblycephala
AATATGATGTTTCTTAAAACAGATAATGTGCATGTCGGTCATTTACACCTTCACTTCATGGTCAGCACTCAGTCATTAGTAAAATACGACGCAACTTACTGACCAGGCCGACTGACCTTGAAATGATTCACATTGCAGCACAAGCAAAACACTGACAAAACCCTATATGAACACTAATATAATCGGTGTTTTAAATCACAAACAGTTCGATTAAATGTCTACATCATTTACAGCAGTATTTTAGGCGCGATTGGTTTCATAAGTCATCCCGCTGCCCGTGTGTGTGTGTGTAAACCATTTAGGAGATTAAAAAAAAAAGCCCAAAGCCCTTTACGACGCCGTCAAATTGTTCAAACACTCAAAGATGTGATTAAAACCGGATTAGCCTTTTAGAAACGGTCTCTTAGGCACAACTGATTAAATGAAACTAAACTATCGTATTATGTTTATTTTCTATAAAAGGCAGCCAACAAGCGAACAAAGGAGCGCGAGCACGGCGCGCGACTTCTGCCTATGCGGCCGCGCGATTCCCGCTGCACGTACAACGTCACCGCGAAATAACGTGCAGCTGTGAAGCCGCGAAGAGATGGAAAATTTGCAAGCTGGCGGATTGAAAGAAATACAAGAGCCGGCGTCTTTCGATACAAGTGTGAGGTATGTGGCAGGAGTGTAAGGATATTTAAATTTAAAGCCCATCGTCTCAGATAAGCATTAAGCGCCGGTTAATGCGGCTTTACTGACACATCAACAGACAATTCTGAAAGTGAAAAACTCACAGTTCCTCTGTTGCAAACTCTGGCAAGAAGCTGGAGCAAGAACGGCGGGGTTTTTTGATAGAGTGGCCGCGGACCTAGTGAGAGAGCTGAGGACCTTCAAGTAACCTGCCATATTTTTTTTCTAGCCGAAAACACTAGAGGTTGCTGCCCGACTTCACTCCGGTCGAAGGAAGGGTCGAATGAATCGGAGCAAACGGCAATAAACGTAGCTCTTCTCCGCCTCCGTGTCAGGGCCGACGTCACTGTTACATGAGGTCAGGACTGAAAACCAGCGGAGTGGTGAATGGCCAATCATATTTGAATACGCAGCTCATCGATGTTCCATCTGGTGACTTTTGATAACGCGCAGTTTGCACGTTCCGTTTCGTTTTGAGTTAACCCTTCACAGGCATCCGGAGATATTTCCGATTGTGTTCTCTTGAGGAATGTCCTCATTTGCATTTATCTTTTTTACAAATATAATTTTTAGAAGATTTTTTGGTGAACATCCAAACACATTGGTGGTGGTTTTATTTGTGTTATTTGGTATAAGACTGTCTTAGCAGACAGATAACCTCTTCACATTCCGCTGTCTGGTTGCTGAGCAGCTCCGCTAATTTTAGCTGGGTTGTGTTACCATACTGGGTGAAAGAATGGGAGGTGCGTAGTGCGCATGCGTCGTAGAGCTTCTGCAGGTCACTTCAAGGTGCCAAAAAGTTTGAGTGTCTGTTTTTGAAGGCTGAGGAGTTGTTGACAAAATACACATTTTATGTTCTGTCTCACAAAATTCACAACATTGTGTTATAGGTAACTTTAGTTTTTGTTAATGTACCATATAATTAAATATAAATTATGGAGTTAATTTATGCATGTAAGGAATTATTTCACTTTCAAATAAAAATTTCCTGATAATTTACTCACCCCCATGTGATCCAAGATGTTCATGTCTTTCTTTCTTCAGTCGAAAAGAAATTAAGGTTTTTGATGAAAACATTCCAGGATTTTTCTCCATATAGTGGACTTCAATGGAGCCCAAACGGTTGAAGGTCAAAATTACAGTTTGCAGTGATCCCAGACAAGAAATAAGGGTCTTATCTAGAGAAACCATCGCTCATTTTCTAAAATTTTTTTTTAAATTTTATACGTTTTAACCATAATTGCTCATCTTGAATTAGCTCTCTTCTTCTTCTCTATTTGATTTCCAGCTGTGTAGATGCTGCTAAATGTATTACTGCCCTCCACAGGTCAAAGTTTGAACTAAATTGTCATATTCAATATGCTAGTGCAAGTATATAACAATTAGTTCAAACTTTGACCTGAGGAGGGCAGCCTTACACTTAGCAGTGTCTACACTGCCGGAATTCAAATAGAGAAGAAGAAGAAGAGGGCTAGTTCAAGATGAGCATTTATGGTTAAAACGTATACAATTTTTATTTATTTTTTTAGAAAATGAGCGATGGTTTCTCTAGATAAGACCCTTTTTCCTCGTCTGGGATTGTGTAGAACACTTTGAAGCAGCACTGAAACTGAAAATTTTGACCTTCAACCATTTGGGCTCCATTGAAGTCCACTATATGGAGAAAAATCCTGGAATGTTTTCATCAAAAACCTTAATTTCTTTTCGACATAAGAAAGAAAAACATGAACATCTTGGATGACATGGGGGTGAGTAAATTATCGTGAAATTTTAATTTGAAAGTGAACTAATCCTTTAAGGAATTTCCTCACAATTCAATCGTCCCAGCTTTGGCAATCTAGGCCAATTCAAATTTAAATTCCTCAAATGCTTCACGTGAAGGAAACAGACTGATGTCAGTAACCTTTCCTGTTTATGTCTGTATTGTTGTCATGTTAGTCTAGGCTGTCTTTCTTAAATTCAATGTGCAAATATTGCTCCACTGACCTACATGTCAATATGACCTCTGTTATCATTCAGAGGTCTGAAACATGTAGTTCACAGTGAACTGTTTACTCTACAGTGTTTGTCTGCTTACAGTAGTCAACTCTGCATAGGTCAAAGATGAAAAAATTCAATTATTTTCACAGCTGGATCTAGTTCACCAAAACTGAATTACTGCTGCGTACGTATAATTAATATGTACAACAGAGCAGTGTGGTACTGATGAGAACATTATGTCATGTGGTTATAATGACAGTTTAGGACAGAAATGACAAAAATATTAACACAAAAATATTTTTATAGTAATAATAATAAACATATTTTTGTATTGATTGTTTTACAGTATCTCACAAAAGTGAGTACACCCCTCACATTTCAGCAACCATTTTATTATATGTTCTCAAGGTTCTCATTTACTGTCCTCTGAAAATAACTCAAATAACTCAGCCATTATCGTCTAAATAACTGGCAACAAAAGTGAGTACACCCTAAGTGAACATGTCAAAACTGTGTCCAAAGTGTCAATATTTTGTGTGAGCACCATTGTTATCTAGCACTGCCTTAATCCTCCAGGGCATGGAATTCACCAGAGCTGCACGGGTTGTTGCTAGGATCCTTTTCCACTCCTCCATAATGACATCACGGAGCTGCTGGATGTTAGACACATGGCGCTTCTTCACCTTCCGCTTGAGGGTGCCCCACAGCTGCTCAATAGGGTTCAGGTCTGGAGACATACTTGGCCACTTCCTCACCTTCACCTTCAGCTTCCTCAGTTGTCATCTTGGCGGTGTGTTTGGGGTCATTATAATGCCGTTTAGCCCAGTTTCTGAAGGGAGACCATCATGTTCTGCTTCAGAATGTCACAGTACATGTTGGAATCCATGTTTCCCTCAGTGAAGCAGAGCCCCAGTCCCAGCAGCACTCCTGCAGCCTCAGACCATGATGCTACCACCACCATGCTTGACTGTAGGCAAGACACAATTTTCTTGGTACTCCTCACCAGGGTGTCACTACACATGCTGGACACCATGTGAGCCAAACAAGTATATCTTAGTCTCATCAGACCACAGGACATGCTTCCAGTAATTCATGCTCTTGGACAGGTTGTCTTCAGCAAACTGTTTGCGGGCTTTCTTGTGAGCCAGCTTCAGAAGAGGCTTCCTTCTGGGACGACGGCCATACAAACTTCTGCAACCTCTAAAGCAATGCTGGCAGCACTCATGCATCTGTTTTTTGAAGCCAGCTTCTGCACCTGACGCATAGCACAAGGTCTCAACTTCCTTGATTCAACTTCTTTGACCTGTTCCGAGTGGAACCCGTCTTGGAAAACCTCTCTCTATGACCCTGGCCACTGTAACTCAGTTTCATGGTGTTACCAATCTTCTTATAGCCTAGGCCATCTTTGTGGAGAGCAACAATTCTAATTCTCAAATTCTTAGAGCGTTCTTTGCCATGAGGTGCCATGTTGAACATCCAGTGATCAGTATGAGAGAATTGTACTCAAAGCACCAAATTTTAACTGCTCTAATACAAGATCCACACATTTGTATGGTCCTGTCAAGGAGACAAAAACATGAACATGATGGCTTTGCATGGTTAAACAACATACAACTGTTATACAACTTGCCGCTGTCGCCTTTGGCTTGCTTAGTTGGGGACATTTGACTTGACATTTGATATTCAACAGTGCTTTGGTCTGCCTGCATTGACACCATTGTTTAAGAGCTGCTGTGCAGCCACAATTATATACAGTTATCACTGTAAAGCTGCTTTGATACAATCTGCATTGTAAAAAGCGCTATATAAATAGAGGTGACTTGACTTGACTTGTTATCACTTAGGGTGTACTCACTTTTGTTGCCAGCTATTTTGACAATAATGGCTGTATGCTAAGTTATTTTCAGAGGACAGTAAATCTATACTGCTATACAAGCAGCACATTGTCTACTCTAAAATATATCCAAGTTTCATTTCTATAGTATTGTCCCTTCAGAAGATATACTAAAATGGTTGCTGAAATGTGAGGGGTGTACTCACTTTTGTGAGATACTGTACATACATTTTTATCCTTTTTCATTTATATCTACAATAAAATCAAGCCTTATATATATTGTTGCATGTAATAATAATAACTTTTATTTTTATTATTATAATTATTATTAAAGGGTTAGTTCACCCAAAAATTAATTACTCACCCTCACGTAGTTTCAAACCTGTTAGACCTTCGTTCATCTTTGGAACACAAATTTTGATGAAATCTGAGGGGGTTTTTTTATCCTCCATTGAAAGCAATGTAATTACCACATTCAATGTCTAGAAAAGTAGTAAAACATCGTTAAAATAGTCAATGTGACTACAGTGGTTCAACCTTAAAGGTCCCGTTCTTCGTGATCCCATGTTTCAAACTTTAGTTAGTGTGTAATGTTGTTGTTAGAGTATAAATAAAATCTGTAAAATTTTAAAGCTCAAAGTTCAATGCCAAGCGAGATATTTTATTTAACAGAAGTCGCCTACATCGAACGGCCAGTTTGGACTACATCCCTCTACTTCCTTCTTTAATGACGTCACTAAAACAGTTTTTTGACTAACCTCCGCCCACAGGAACACACAAGAGTTGCGTTTGTAGAGTGTGTTTGTCGCCATGTTGTCGAAACGCTGTTATTTTCATCCCGCAGTCCAATCACCGGGTCTGATTCCGACTCAAATTGATAGGGTAAAATTAAAGACATGTTTACAATAACACTGAGCGCGTGCATCTCCACGTTATGGTAAGAGGCGTGACCTTTCCGGGCAAGATGCGCTAAGCTGCTGTCGAATCACAACACAGGAACCGCTGGCACAATCAGAACTCGTTACATATTTCTGAAGGAGGGACTTCATAGAACAAGGAAGTCATCAGCCCGTTTTTATGACAGTGGAAACAGCGGTATACAGATAAGTAAATTATGTGAAAAATACTGTGTTTTTTTACACGCGAAACATGAACACATGTTATATTGCACACTATAAACACAAAGCTTCAAAAAAACACGAAAAACGGGACCTTTAATGTTATGAAGCAATGAGAATACTTTTTGTGTGCAAAAACAAAACAAAAATAACGACTTTATTCAACAAATGCATCTCTCCCCTGTTATTCTGCTACGCTATTTTCGTTGCAGCGCTTCTAGGTTCTACGCCCGAAGAACGGCGACTCAGTACTGGCCGACGCCTGTTCACGTGAGCAGCATGAGGCATACCTGTGATACATTGTTCCGAAGATGAACTAAGGTCTGACGTGTTTGGAAGGACATGAGGGTGAGTAATTAATGATAGAAATTTCATTTTTGTGTGAACTAACCCTTTAAAGCATTTTTTCATAGTGCCACCTGGTGGAGGTAAAGTCTATAATGTTAGTAAATAATTAATATAATATAATAATTAAATTAGTTTTTCACCCTGCATTACAGGAAGCTTTAGTTCAGAGAGGATTATTTAAAATATTGTTAGTTAGTTAGTTAAAATAGACAGTATACAAAACCTAATAGATAGTCTAGCAAAAAGTAATATTCTGACTAATATTCCTTGTTTTAAAGTGGTGAGTTATAAGTTATTATAGAAAGAATGAATGCCAAATGATCTCATTTAGATCATAATATAATCATATTCCATTGTATGCATCCTATTTGTTTCCACTCATCTAGAGAGGAGAGATGCTTATACTGTATGTCCACCAGAGGTCAGTAATAAATCATTATTACACTTTAGTGAAGGCTGATAGAGTTTTCTTGTTGAGTTTCTGTGAGTATATGTAACATACTAGAATTTCCTACACCTACAGTGATTATTTTAGTTCACTTGTAGTATGTTGTTACACAAAATGTTTATACTTCCAGCATTGTGAGCTGTCTGTAACCAATTGTTTGTATTGAGTCAAATCATTTATCATCCGTAACAAACACCCCCTTATTTATAATGACTTATTTATGCAATTGTTGCTTTAGAAGACTACTTTGAACAACCAAGGAGACAGCTTAGTCAACAAGTATCATTAATGGTAAATGGTAAACCTAATACCACAGGATATCCAGGGACTTTCACACACAACAGTCAGAGTAAACGGAGTTTACAGAAAATAATACGAAAAACAAGCAAAAATTAAATGAGTGCGCGAGTGAGTGACAGATCTGATATGTCTTGAACACGCTGGTTCAAGCTGAGAGGAAGACAACAGATTTTATTTTTCAACATTACACTTATTCTGGCTTTTACCTGTACATCCTGGTATCATCTGTTCACTATTTAACAAAAAGGTCTAGCCTAAAACTATACCTTTGGAAGAGGATCCTCTATAATCCCTTAATGTACTTTATTAAGAGTCCTGATGACTTTACACTCTATACAGTGGATTAGATCTGGAAAAAGAAACTGGTCTACTATAGGTCACTCCTATTGTTGTTACTTGATTTACAATCAGTTTAACCCACATATTTCTACTTTTTGATGACTATAGTGACTACTAATCTAAATAAGTGGAAGAATGACACAGACTATGAGAAGACTATGGGGATCTGAATGCTGCAACGATGGGTCTGTCCTCATCAAACCTACATCTGAAGAGCTACAGGTGCTTTTATAGTCATTTGAATTTTTAGACTTTGAGATTAGAAAGACTAGAAAGATTGATACAGACATTTATTCAAAATATACAAGATACTACATACAAAAATACTATGCATCAAACAATGTAAACATGAGCGCAACCAATAGTATGCCTCACAGTTTTCATATAAAGAGTTGTGATAAAACCTTTTCACATGGTCTCATTTTGGGGTTCATTAATAATTTAAATTTCACTCTTATATGTTCTTTTTTTTTTTTTTTACTACTGAATTGCTTGAGGGCCAGCAGTTATGAATTATAAATTATAATTATTATTGACCCATATGTATTTTTATGTCATACACGTATTTCATAATCACAGACCAAAAGCCTGAATGCATCTGTTTGTTTGTTGATTGCTTATCTTTTATGTCTTAACCCTAGGGAAAATTAGTGAGGAGTTAGCCAGCTAACTCTAGTACTACAGAACATATATTATTTGACAGCCTTATGCAGGCTAATAAGTGGCTATTAAACATTATAGCAGCAATGAATCTGAAGCACTTTGCAGTTGCACAAAAAGTAACATGGGCACATTAGTTCTACCACATAACATTGGCTGACAAATGGATAAACCTACGTTTACATTTGTCTGTACAATAGTCATTGGTTTATCACAAGGTATGTTCTGCTACAGACCTTACCCAAATATATTATGATATAAGTATTACCTAGTGATTTTTGTCAATTGTTGTCATTGTTATATTTGTCGTGATTTCTTACTTGCAGTTCTAATATTGTAATTAAATTGCTGCTCAATTATATTTTATTGAAAGTAATCTGTGATGCAGAACACCTTTTACACTCCCTCAAAGGCACTATACACTAATTAGCTACAAACATACAATCTTTTGAACTCATCATGGAATGAACTGACACTTTATATATATATATATATATATATATATATATATATATATATATATATATATATATATATATATATATATATATATATATATATATATATATATATATATATATTATAAGACTGCCAACCTAGCAAGGTTAACTAAGGGCTCTATGACTATAGAAATCATCTTTGCGTTAAGGAGTAAGTCATAATAACATTAGCAATGTTGCCTGTATTATTGCAATCGATGTAAGATGTAATCAATTACAAGAGACAGATCACAGATGGTCAGTTTTTCTTACAAAATCTAGATCAGGTATGCATGTAATGATACATCTGCACACAGGCATTATTAACATCAACATTAATAAGCTAACATTTTATATGTATAGTGATCAGAGAACATTTCTTTTGCATTTCCTCTCTCTTGCTACAATTCTCAACCGGATTTGCTTTTCTTACAGCTTTTTAATCAGGAGCCAATGGAATGCTTTCTTTTAATGGGTATGATCTGGTGACCTCTCTGCTCCATTTTGACAGTCTGGTTTTGCATTCACTCTCCTGTCTGCTTTAATGAATCTCATGGAGAGATGTCTAGACTTTGAAGATATACAGATATTTCTGTCTCTGTTTTTGTTTGTAGCAGAAGATCTGCGCTTAGAACTAGCTGTAGTCAAGCCTGTCAAATTCAATCTTCATGCGCGAGAGAAAAATAGCGCACTCTCTCACCTCTTCTTTAAGAGGACAAACACTACCTTTGTTGCAGAATGGAAAATTGCACACTGCTTTGTTGTGTTTTTGTGATTGTGATGTAAATCCCATTTCCACCAACATATATTTTGAAAAACAGTTTTGTGGGTGGTAGGAAGTGACAGTATAAGCTTACACTATAATGTTACATCATATATTAAATCTAAACTAACCGCTAGGTTGCATCTTTAAAGGATTAGTTCACTTCAGAATTAATTTCCTGATAATTTACTCACCCCCGTGACATCCAAGATGTTTATGTCTTTCTTTCTGCAGTCGAAAAGAAATTAAGGTTTTTGAGGATTTTTCTCCATATAGTGGACTTCACTGGGGTACAACATGTTGAAGGTCCAAATTGAAGTTTAAATGCAGCTTCAAAGGGCTCTACACGATCCCAGAAGTGGAATAAGGGTCTTAACAATAAAAACGTATATATTTTTTTAACCACAAATGCTCGTCTTGCACTGCTCTGTGATACACCACGCATTATGTAATCATGTTGGAAAGGTCACGCGGAAGTACCAATCCAGTGCAAAAGAACATGCAAAGAAACACCCTTTACAAAAAAAAAGGTAAAACAACGTCAGACGATTTTGAAGTTGGAGGACAAAATTAGATGGATTTTTTTGCCCTACCACGATGCTTCCGCCTACGTCACGAGTGACCTTTCCAACATGATTACGTAATACGCGGAGCATCGCAATTTTTATTTGTTTTAAATGACCAATCGTTTCGCTAGTTAAGACCCTTATTCCTTGTCTGTGATGGTCTCGAGCCCTTTGAACCTGCACTGAAACTGTAATTTGGACCTTTAACCCATTGTATCCCAGTGAAGTCCACTATAGAGAGAAAAATCCTGGAATGTTTTCCTCAAAAACCTTAATTTCTTTTTGACTGAAGAAAGAAAGACATAAACATCTTGGATGACATGTGGGTGAGTAAATTATCAGGACATTTTAATTCTGAAGTGAACTAATCCTTTAAATTTCTTCACCTATTATAGACAATAAGCTATTTATGCACCTGCGACATCTGATTTTTTTCCTCTGGTAGGCATTAGATAAATATATTAGTTTTCAGTTGCTGTTTCAAAAATGGTCTTTTTGCTAATTGACACTAACAAGTAGATTAACCTCATGATACAATATCCCTTTGCCCTAAATGGCTACATTCAGTGCTAACTACTTTCAAATTCTATTACAGGTACCACCTGTTTTCCACCTGCCTAAGCATCAACATTACCCAAGATCTCAGACGTATATTAATGATGTCAAAGTTGCTACATCTACATAGACTGAGTTTTAAGATTGATGGTTGGGCTCTTCGAAGTTTGAAAGCTGCTTCATCTGTTCCACTTGCATAGAGTGCCTTCTCACAAGCTTCTTTTTCGTCCTGAGGTTGCCTCTCTTTGGTGAGTTGGGTGCTACGGGAGCTATTGGTCTGATACCTGCTGCAAGTGGGGATGAGGGCTTGCTGCTTGCCCCTATATCTGGAATCGGAGGGTTGGGGTTGACGTTTAGTGGGGGCAGGTGACCTGGGCGGGTGTGGGATATATAGTCCAGCAATAGCGTTCCAGAGCCGCGCCGCTCCAGTAGGCCAGGTGCTCTGCATCTGGCTGTGCTAGGGGAGGAGGTACTGGGATTGCTGTCCAAGGACTCTCGCGAGCCTGTAAGCATAGCAAGAGGGGATGTATTGAGCTTCCTTCTCTCCAGGGGTGCCTTAGGAGAGTCTAGCATGCTGGAATCTGAGTACAGCTGGGAGTCTGAGTCGTAGTGTTCATTCCCCAATCGCCTCCGGTGCAGTGTGTCTCTAAGGCTAGCTGGCCCCAAGTTTCCTCCAGAGCCATCCTGCTCTGTGGGGACAGTGCTACGCCGTGCCAGGGGTTGGTGCTGTGCTAGCGATCTCTCGTAGGAGGCCTTGGAAGATGATGTTTGGGAGATTTTTGCGGTCTGATCACCCACCATTGGAAACAAGATGTCCTTTCCATCCACGCTGTTATGTCGGGACAGAGTGCCTCTTCTAGACAGGCTCAGACCGTTGACACCTGCAACAACATCTTCATCTGAGTTGGCTCTCTTGCTCTCTTCATTTGCTGCTGCCAACACAGATGGGGCAATCAGACCCCAAGGCTCTGACTGTAGTCGCTTCAGCTGGGGTAGACGAGCCCGCTTGGGGTTCACTGGCTTCTTACTGGGGGAAGTAAGTCCATTGGGAAGTTTGGCTGCTGTGTTTGAGGTTGACTTAAACTTTGTTTGAAAATTGAATACGGTGTCCTTCTCCTCCTCTTTGCTGGGAGATGGCAACGCATGAAGATCTATCTCAGACGGTGAGGCACATGGTGCAGGAGATGTCCTCTCATCCAACTCAGGAGACGGAGGAACATTCAGGTACTGCTTGGTAGTTTTGGTTCCAGACGGCGATTTATCGGTGGTAATGATGATGACCTCCTTGCCTTTGGCTTTGCAGGCATCAAGGAGAACTTTTAAGGTTTCTTTATCATCTGCGTTGACGGCATAGACTAAAGCAGAAGATCCATGACGGTCCTCCAGACTTGGATCAGCCCCGTTTGTCAGTAGAAGTGAGACCACCTCATGTCCCGCCCTGTGGCTGCATGCATGCATGAGGGCTGTCCTTCCAGCTTTGTCTTGGATATTAGGGTCAGCTTTGTTGTCCAGAAGGTACTTGACAAGCTTAGCCTTGCTGACACTCTGCTGGTCAGAGTGTTTGGACATGCAGGCAACCATGAGCGGCGTCTCTCCACGATCATTGCTTTCATTGATGTAGGCTCCACCTTCCAGGAGAAGCCTTGTAAGGCGCAAACGGCGAAGCCATACTGCTTTCAACAGAGAGTTCCCATCCGTCCTGAGCTCCAGCACGTCAGCCATCACCCAGACTGGACCCAAATCAGCCTCAGTCCTGAAAGGCAAGAGCAGACTGCTGCTACAGCCATCAAGCAGATCTCAGAGATATTTGCATGCCACAAACACTTCAATTTTTGGAAATAAGGAAAGGTGCTGTTGATGTGTTTAACCCTGCATTAAATCACTAGCCTGTTTGTTTTGAAGAGCCACCAGGTGGCAGCCTGAATGCGCAGGAATGAGATATTGAAAGAGACGCCGTACTGACAGGTGGATCAGGTGCGAATGGAACTTTGAATTTGCGTTAAAATTCTAAAATGTGTTTGTATTGTTTCAACATGTATTTCCTTATGAATCCTTAAATTATATCAATAGTGAGTGTTCTCTCAATGTATATAAATGTTTTATCTGAATGTGCTATAGTGATGTAGTGATAAAAAATACGGATAAATATCGAATCAATTACATTATTAAATAAATGAATTGCGCGGTTTTTCTATTTTCCTCTATATTTTGTATGTATGTATTTTTTTTTAGATTTATTTGATAGGCTGCTTTAAAAGCAGTTGCTTTGGCATGAATAGTCGTCCTGAATTGTCTTGTAGCCAGTTCTCGACCCACACAATATATTCAGATCAGTTAGCCTTACTTGAAATAATTTGATAATCGTTTAAAATTAAATGGATTTATCAAAAACCCAAGAAGGGTTTAATCAGGGTTAGCTGATTGCATGTGATTTTTGAACATGGAACAGTATGACGGAATGAAAGCACTGATAATGCGCTTTTATATTTAGTGTGAATAAATGAAACGTGTTTCGTGTCATATAGAGTTTTATTCAGATATTTGCGTTTTCATGTAATCACTGCGTTCTCGATTTGGCACTGTCCATGGTCCTGAGAGCGTGTGAAAAATAGTAAACATCTGCGATTCGCGCTTGGAAGATAAAACATGGTCTCATAATTTTATAAGTTATAATTCCAGGTCCAGTTGCATCCACCTCTGTGTAAATCACAACTTTGGTCTGTCCACCTGCATGTTCTATTATCTTACATTTATTTGTGTGCATGTGAATACGAGTTCCCTAAAATTTAATTTCGTTAAACATTGTAATATTAGCAAACATATTGCATCGTAATCATTAAATAGGCAAAACATATGAAAAATAGTCTAAATGTTTAATGCGTTTCTCAGGTAGTTAAACACCCAAATAGATGAACTTATTAAATTTCCTTACCTGGTTGACGCACAGGTTTACCATTGTAGAATAAGTCCACGGTAATGGTCTCCAATATTCTAGAAGCTATAGAGAGGCATAGTTTCTCAGCACAGCTCGTGTAGTTATTTAGTTCAGACCCAACAGAACTGTCCTATTTTAGGTTCAGTCCGTGCAGAGGCACAACGACGCTCCAGCCCCACCGCTTTTGTTACTGAAACGCAAGAGACCAGTCCAATCGCTACATTCCTATTTGCGCACCCAAGGATCACACTAAGACGTTGAGGTTATAAATAACTTCCCCCCTTTTCACTTCGTGAATTAAACGTGAATCTGTTTGACGTCAGAATATACAAAAATAAGTCGGTTCTGGTGTGAAACTGTGTTGTCATGAATGATGAGCACAAACAAACAAAAACATTTTCAAAAAAAATAAATAAAAATAAGATCTTCGGTTTTTGTACGCCGAGATTAGGAGTCTAATCAGTATGTAATACAGTACTAATCGGTAATGGTGCATAGTTAGAGGATGATGGTTAAATTTGAAATGTAAATATTTTTATATATACAGCATTCAAAGAATAATACAGATAAGCGGTTTGGTTTAAATATCACCATCAAACCATACTGACTATGGCATAACGTTTCCACCCAGTTAGACTGTGTCAAACTTAGTAAATTGCACATAAATTGCACCTGATTACTGGATTTGATGTTTTGGCATATTATAATAATACTGCACAAATGATGATATAATAATTATAGCAAAAAATGTAGCCCTTACTAACTTCAACATTTAAATAACTTTGTCACAGCACAAATTGAAATTAAGCATACCACAGTCTTGTTCACTACATAGATTGCCTTGTGTCATGAACAAGAGAAAATAATTCTTTGATGTAATATATTCAGTATTTCAATAGCTGCATATAGCACTGATTAGGCTGATAATAGTGCACCTGTTCAAATGCCCATTCTTATGCAAGTAGTATCTATCTATCTATCTATCTATCTATCTATCTATCTATCTATCTATCTATCTATCTATCTATCTATCTATCTATCTATCTATCTATCTATCTATCTATCTATCTATCTATCTATCTATCTATCTATCTATCAGTTTGAATTGCAATTAAACACCCATAACTTGTTCCAGCCATTTCAGTCATATATAGCATAATAGGGACAGTTCTATTTTTAGGTTGCTATGAGACAGCACAGAATCATATTCTGACTGAGACCGATAGAATCTGTGGTGCTGGTGAGAGCATGAACTCAAAATATTAATAAATATTTAAAAAAAAATATGAAACTATTACACCTAATAATATTGTGACGCTAAATCGCTTTTATGATAAAGTCTCATAAAAATGGCAGACTTTTGTCTTCGAATGACCCTTGTCTTTCCTTTCCTCATGTTTTTAATATCACACAAGGCCTGTGGCTATTTACTTTCTGATAAACTGCTCGCATGAACCCTTTTTTTTCCACTGGAGCAAAACAATGGTTTTTGAATGACTTTACCCACACACTGTCCCCACGTTTACCTGCTGATGATGACACTTCTGATCACATAGGAGAATATTATTATTTACCCAGCCATCATGTCTGAGACAGAGGCTAGTTATGAAACTGCAGGGCGCTGCCAATCTCCATGTTTGTGTTCATCCTGCTGGCTAATGGTGTCGTTTGGAGCTTCTCCAGCCGTATGACCACGCTTCATTTATCTTTACAAAAGTTTCCAGAGCGCAGAAAGGTGGACAGTAACTTGGGGTTCAATATCTGCCGTGAGGGTCACATCTTTTTGATAGGAAAGTAAGGAAAAATATAAGCATTTCATATAGAGCAGCTCTCATGTGATGAGTGTTGTTAAGCAACAGAACTAAGGGCGGGTGGTGGTGTGGAAAACAGATGCGATAGAATGCCCACTGTTGTCGGTTACCAGTTTTCAGCATGCTTTATGCAGTGCAAATGAGAAATTTTCTCCTTTGGCATGACACTGGTAATGACAATAAATCTGCATTTTAGTATAATGGGTATATTTGTACATGAACTACTTATCTGGTTTACAAAGAGACGTGCCATGCTGTGAATTGGCATTGTTTTATGTGAGCCTAGTGTGCTAGTTTGCCTATCACAGTGTGCTTTCGAGGCATGGCTTCCTCAGGCATGCGCTTTCTGACTGGGGAGCAGAAAGGTTCCTGAGCTCTGTTGATTAGACACGTTCATTAACATGGGAACTACAGGGACGTCAGCACTCTTCCTGCGAATTTTTTTTTTTTCTTTTTTTCCCAGTGCAACGCCTTAGATACAAAATAAATAATGAAAGCGCCCGAGATTCAGCTCTCTCACCCCTGGGAGCTGTTTCCATTTTCAGAAATCTTACATTGCACCTGATGCGCTGCCTCTGTCTAAATATAACCCCCATCGCTCTCTCTCTCTCTCTCTCTCTCTCTCTCTCTCTCTCTCTCTCTCTCTCTCTCTCTCTCTCTCAACTTTCTCACTTTCTCGCACTCTTTCATTTACACAAGAAGCGAAATCACACTGTGTTAAAGCATTGCAGTTCTGCAGAAGCATATGGAAGCCACGGAATAAAAGAATAAAAAAGGTAATTTTGAGTTTTTCACAATTCTCTTTTTTTTTCTCACAATTCCGAGTTTATATCTCATATTTCTGAGAAGAAAAATCTGAATTACGAGATACAAACTTATTTTGTCTTTTTTTTTTTTTTTTACCTTTTATAGGTTTAAAAATTATTTTATGCTGTAATTGTAGGGCACATGCAGTCAAACCAAAAATTATTGAAAAAAAAAATAAAATAGACATTTTTGGTATTTTTTTAATATATTTTACTAGTGGGTGCAGGACACTATAGTTCATTTATGTAAGTGAGGATAGCAAAATAAAGTAAACTGTGACATATTATACCCAAAAATTCTTCATATCAGTAAAACTGATAAAAATTTGGAACCAAAAATTCTTCAGACACTTTGACCTGACCATGTTTGCTTAAGTGTTGTCTGACATAATTATGATTTTTTTTTTTTTTTCTGATTCAGTTTAACTCTGAGATCTTGTCATATTTTATTACCATTTTTTTAAACTATTGTGAATAAACTGTATTAATGAATGAAATGTTCAAGATGTCTCAATAAATTTAGGTTTGACTGTACATTATGTCCCCTATGAACTGCATATGTGAATATTCATCAAATTATCCCAGGTTTCATCAGTCCAGTCTGTCTGTTTAATGGCTTGCAACACGTCTGCATTTAGCTTTAAGGGGTGTCTTTGACTACATTTTTTTTTCTATACAAATTTAGACAGATCTTTTTTTTTTGCTTTCCAATTCTGACATCCAAAGGCACAAGACATTTTTTTTTCTCTTATTCTGTGTTTTCTCCCCCCCCCGTTTTACACTTGTTACCACTGTTTTTCTTCCACCACAATGCGGACGCAACTGCAAATGACGTAACTGTGATGTCTATTTGTTTTATTTTGGTTTAAAAAAATGCAACAGAAAATGAAATACTTTTAAACAAGTGGAAACGTATATTAAAATAAAACATTTTGAGGGCTAATAGAAAACTTTAAACTTCAAGTTTTCTGGGCCAAATCTATATTTAGTCATTTTTTGCTGCCCGGTAGACTCCGCCCACAAAAAAACATCATCGCTGTTTGCAAACACCCAAATGGTCTATAAGACATGCATTTAGCCATCACCTTAAAGGGTTAGTTCACCCAAAAATGAAATTTCTGTCATTAATTACTCACTCTCATGTCATTCCACACCCGTAAGACCTTCGTTCATCTTCAGAACACAAATTAAGATATTTTGATGAAGTCCAAGAGGTTTTTTATCTCCCATGAAAGCAAGCAATTTTTCCTTTTCCCTGTCAGACTCAGGAGCCTGAAGCAGGAGCCGGCCAATACAGAGTCGGCGTTCGGACATAAACACGGGAGCTCTGCACTGCGTTCACTGCGCCAACTGCATACGAGTCTGACAGGGAAAAGGAAAAATTGTTGAATAAAGTTGTTATTTTTGTTTTTGTGCACAAAAAGTATTCTTGTCGCTTCAAAACATTAAGGTTGAACCATTGTAGTGACTCTGATTATTTTAACGATGTCTTTACTCTCTGGACCTTGAATGGGAGATAAAAACAACCTCTCAGATTTCATCAAAAATATCTTAATTTGTGTTCCGAAGATGAACGAAGGTCTTGCGGGTTTGGAGGTTGACGACATGAGGGTGAGTGATAGAAATTTCATGACAGAAATTTCATTTTTGGGCGAACTAAGCCTTTAAATCTTTTGAAAATATGTTTACCATCTTTATAAGAAAGATGAATTAATCATTTATATGGCCACTGGTTATCTGGTCTTATTAATATTGTTGGGTTTTCCTTCATGTACTACACAAATGTAAGTGATTTTCAGGTTCACACCCTTCAAATGTACATATCAGTTCTATTAGCTCTTGTGTGTTTCTCTGATTCTTCTTTTCCAACAGTTCTCTCCCTCTACCACTATTCAAATGTTTTGTCACTGCAAGTAATTAATCATCTCAGGATTCGGGTTCCAGAGTGTCTGCTCTCTGAGTGACCTTTCTGAGGCTAAGCCCAATTAGAGTGTGCCAATTTTCAAACCCTTGCTGCATTTACATATTCTTGAGTGGCAAAATCCTAGTGATTTAGAAAACAAATCTCAGTCAAAATTAGCATTTATAGCTAATAGCAAGCTTAGACTCTTGTATGGTGTCTAGAACAAAAATGAAACAGGCAAACATTGATTGGGGACCACTCGATAGCAGAGAGCAAACAGCGGAGTGAAGAAAAGCCTGTCTAGTGCCTGAAATAGATCTTGTGATTTTCTTTTTCTTTTCTTTTTTTCTAATTTATTTATTTATTTTTCACCTTGGCAGTTCTGCTTTATAGTTCATTATCAATCGCATTTATTTATATAGCACATTTAAAAACAACACACGTTGGACAAAGTGCTTTACATACCTAACACATACAATTTAAGATTATAAAACAATTAAAAAAATTACATAAAATTAATTACAATCAAATGTATAGAGAGAAGAGATAAGTCTTTAAATGAGATTTAAATGCATCAAGGGTGGCACAAGATCTAACATGGAGGAGTAAACTGTTCCATAAACGAGGAGCTGCAACAGAAAAGGCCCTGTCTCTTTTTGATTTAATTGAGATTGCACTGTAAAAAAATATTTTCATGATTTATCACAACATTTTTTCATTTTTTCTTTTGTCAAATCAACTTAAATAATTAATGTGGTTCAGATAACACAATATTTTGAGTTTCTGTTGATTAAACCAATCGCCTTCATTGTATTAACTCAAATTTTTAATTTCAGTGAACTCTTTAAGGCAACCAGGTAACTTACTTTTTTAAGTTAAACCAACAATTCTTTTTTTTCAGTGTGGGAATGGTTAACTGAAACCTTTGTACAGATCTTAAAGGCCTAGAGGATGTATGTTGCTGAAGAAGTTCGTTAATGTAACTTGGTGCCAGCCCATTTAAGCCCTTAAAAACAAATAATAACATTTTATACTTAATCCTAAATGTGACTGGAATGGAAGGATGCTAGTACAGGTGTTACTTGCATATTTCCTAGTCCCGGTTAAAAGTGATGCATGAGAAACACCATAACAATAGTCCAATCTGGATGTAATAAAAGCATGCATAACAACTTCCAAATCGTTAAAAGACAAAAAAGGTTACATTTCTGTCATTAAGTACACACCCTTATGTCGCTCCAATCCCGTGAGACCTTCGTTCATCTTCGGAACACAAATTAAGATATTTTTGATAAAATCTGAGAGATTTCAGTTCCTCCATTGACAGTCCACAAAACTGACACTTTGACGCTTCTTTAGATTTTAGAAGAGGTTTTAGAAAAACCTCTTTCTTATAAAGAGATTATTTTTATCCTCAATTGAAAGCAACGAAATTACCACATTCAAGGTCCAGAAAAGTATCATTAAAATAGCGTGTCTACAGTGGTTCAACCTTAATGTTATGGAAGCGACGAGATTGCTGGACATAAACATTTTTGGGTGAACTAACCCTTTAAAAAGGCCTAATTAATTAATTATATGTTTGGAAGAACTCGGAGGCTAAAGACTATCAATTCAGTCTTAGATTTATTCAGGTGGAGAAAATTGGCTGCCATCCCTTAATATCATTAAAACAATCAAAGAGAGACTCTACGGCCGATTTATCCCCCATTTTTATAGGGAGATAAAGCTGAGTATCATCAGCATAAAGATGTTAATATACATTATGTTCCTGACAAATATCAGCCAATGGAAGCATGTACAGTAAATAGAAAATTTACTGGACCCGATATCGATCCTTGCAGAACCCCACACTTCATTAGAGCAGAAGAGGATGAAAAATGTCCTAATTCCACAGAAAAAAGAAAAAATTAGATATTATAATGCCTTTGGTTTGTTTCTAATCTTACATTTGTACTAACCATTTGCTTTTGTAAATCATGAAAACACATTTGGTGATAAGATTATTTCAATTAGATCATGATAAACCTGAAAAGCAGTCTGCTTGTGAATTAAACACCAAACAAAAAGCCTCTGAAATAGTAACATGATGTTGGTTTTTGCTTTTCCTAACACCAAATAATGGTTCATTTTTTTTCTGGTAGAATAGTGTAAGTAGCAGATGTTGGCCTATTCTGTTGCATTTGATTTCACCACAGTGATGGGAACAATAGCAATGGGTGGAACATGATCAAAGGGACCCACAGATATAATTATGGAAATCAAAGATCATTTTTGTCTCCAGTGGCAACATGTAATCCTGGTGTGAATAGAGAAAAAAGACAAATATCGCAAAGATTAAATGAGGTATTTAGTGATACATTATCTAGAGAATCTTTGATCTATGAATCAGCCACTATATACTGTACAATTAATTTCAGTGTCAGTGCAGAGAAAGAGTTAATACAATGCCATCTCTTGATGCGTTCACCTCCTTTGTAAAAAGCGAAACAATTCTTTAATTACTTTTGCAAATGATGCATTTGCTTTGCATCACTTTTGCATCAAGTGAAGAGGTGGAGAAGTGGTTTCTGATTTATTTCTGAGTTCTAAATCTGCTATAGTGTACCTTTGCTATTATATTTTACCAGCTATGAAATTCTACTCAAGGTTTGTTTAAGCCCCCATAGTCTATCGCTAAGGAAAATGTTGGCTTTTGCTCTTGCACAGATTGTATCCTGGCAAGTAAAGGCTGTGCATATGTTCTATCACACAATTTTTAATCATCTTTACCCCCAACTCACTGTGACTAATCTCTACTCGTCTCTAGACCAAAATAATCAAATGAATATGCTTGTGCTGGAAGCATGCGGTCTTTCCCCTTCTTCTTGTTGTGGTGTAGAATATTGGATGTTGCTTTTGATTGCGTGCTCCTGAGCTTAGCGTCTCTTTAAAAAGCGAGCCTGACATTCTCATGGCATTTGGTGTCTCAACGATTGTATCAGCTGAATGTGTGGGCTGTGACAGCAATGAACTGGCACAAACCTGACTGCAGCACTATGTCGCCTTCTCTTGCCCTCCTCTTGTGTCTCCTCTCCCACTTGTAGACCATACCATAATACAGAGATATGCATAAAATACGTGTACTCGAAGTACAGTACGTGCCCTCAAATGAAGCCCTCAAGCCATTTTATTTCGAGGAATGCTGATTGTCTTTGCTGGAGCTTGGAGATGGTTTCAGATCCTCTTATGCAGACTGATGCTCTCGCCGCTGTTGCGTGCATTTACAATACAGGCAACAATCTTGCTTGGTGATTATTGTGTGGCGGGCCGTATCCTAGGAGATTTGTGAATATCTAATGAGGAGTTTGCTGCTCATTTTGCAGAGTGGGTGCTTTGATGTCTTTCTGTTGCATTTCCAGATTCACGTCAATTTCCTTCCTAATGAAGCTGGAAGCCTGAAGGGTGTAGATTATGAGACATTTCCGGCTATTAGAAAACATAGTGCGTCCTTTGATTGGAAAATTAGAGTGGGATCCCTCATAGTGAGAAGAAGGTCCAACTACTTTGCCCCGTTTCACTACTGTCCACTTAAAATGCTTGTAAATATGAATGATTCTAATTGCTGTTTACTTTTTGAGTGCTTCTCAAAGACTTAACATATTTATTCTGTTGCTCAAACAGTAGAGCAACGGAGGTCATGAGATTGATTTTCACGTGAGGTGTTTAGGCTACTAAAAAAATTTACACATTGAATGTGATGTGTGGTGCTTTGAATAAATGTATTTCATTATCATATGGCCAGCAGCCATATCACCCTGTAGCATAAGACTGGTTGCCCACTGAAGCTAAGCAGGGTTGAGCCTGGTTAGTACCTGGATGGGAGACCTCCTGGGAAAATGAGGTTGCTGCTGGAAGAGGTGTTAGTGAGGCCAGCAGGGGGTACTCACCCTGTGGTCTGTGTGGGTCCTAACACCCAAGTATAGTGATGGGGACACTACTGTCAAAAAGCACCGTCCTTCGGATGTGACGTTAAACCGAGGTCCTGACTCTCTGTGGTTGTTAAAAATCCCAGGATGTCCTTCGAAAAGAGTAGGGGTGTAATCCCGACATCCTGGCCACATTTGCCCATTGACCTCTGTCCATCAAGGCCTCTTAATCATCCCATACTGATTGGCTTCATCACTCTGTCTCCTCTCCACCAATAAGCTGGTGTGTGGTGGACCCAGAAAAGCGCTATATACTGTAAATGTATGGAATTATTATTATTATTATTATTATTTATTAATAATATTTATTAATTAATAATTTATCAAAAGTGTACTCAGTAATGTTTTCCTCATTAACAAAATGTTTTATACATAAAGAAATTGATAGTAATCTGAAAAGCGTTATTTCAACTTCATTTAAAAATATGTATTTAATTGCCAATTTGAGGTGATGAACTGGATAGAAAGTTCCACCAGGACGGTTATCATTTACTGTATTGCATTAAAGGGGAGGTTGATTATGATTTCACTTTTTTAACTTTAGTTAGTGTGTAATGTTGCTGTTTGAGCATAAACAACATCTGCAAAGTTATGATGCTCAAAGTTCAATGCAAAGAGAGATTTTGGGAATTCACTGTTTAAGGACTACATCAAACAGCTGGTAGGGACTACAACAAGCTTCTTCCCGGGTTGGTGACATCACTAATCCTAAAATGTACATTAATCCCGCCCCCGAGAACACACAACAAAGCAGATGAGGCCATGTTGGGCTGCTTTAGAGAAGAGGAAGAGGGGGTCAATTCAACGCTGGATTTGCACAAAAGATTAACATGACGGCACATGCTAGTCGATGAGTTGAATCAACTCCACAGCAACAACATAAATTTATCCACTAACCATTCAGAAACGTCCAGTTTCATTCTAAAAGTTGTAACTTCTTCCTGAGTCTCTCCATCAGTGTCGACTCCGGTTTGAACAATGTAAGGCTGAACACCGTTACTGACAATCCTCATTTTGGCTGCGTGAGATTCTCCAGCTTTGTTGTTGTTGAGCAACTGAAGCGTGAGCTGTTAAAGCTCCGCCCTCTTTTGGAAGCAGCAGCTCATCTGCATTTAAAGGGACACACACAAAAATTGCATGTTTTTGCTCACACCCAAATAGGGCAAATGTCACAAGCTATAATAAATGATCTGTGGGGTATTTTGAGCTGAAACTTCACAGACACATTCTGGGGACACCAGAGGCTTATATTACATCTTGAAAATGTGGCATTATAGGTCCCCTTTAAAGGATTATTAGGCTGTATAAATTAGGTCAGCCAGAACTTCCTATAACACACAATGCACTTGTTGACGAATGAGAATCTATGCTAATATTAGTCTCTTTGTTTATCCTAAGGTTTACCATAGTCAGCCAGATCCTGGCCATATCCAGATCAGAAGGAGGACCCGTGCCTAAACACGACCACCACGCATCCCTGAAGTGTCAGCAGAGATTGTGTCAACTAGACCATCCCCTGTAAAGGCCTCATCAACATGACAGCCAGTGGCACAGATCCCCATACTGGTGTGATGAATCCGATCTTCAACCAGATGGAACTGGATTAAATATTTTGAATGTTCTGATCCATTCTGACTTCTGATCTGTAATTCTGCCTGAATCATAAATTATGCACTGTCCGTTCGTTGGCGAGAGGAGAACTGGCCTCCCGACTGAGCCTGGTTTCTCCAAAGATTTTTTTTCTTCTCCATTCTGTCACCTGATGGAGTTTGGGTTCCTTGCCGCTGTCGCCTCTGGCTTGCTTAGTCAGGGAAGTTTAATATTCAACAATACTGATCTGCCTGCATTGACACCATTGTATGAGAACTGAACTGAGCTGGACAATGACATGACTGTATAGATAAATGAACTAAATAAATAACTAATGATTTTTACAACGGAAATGAATCAATACTGAACTTCTTAAGCTGGACAATGACACTATTTTCATCTAGAGCTGCTGTACAGCCAAAATGATGTTTCTGTTATCACTGTAAAGCTGCTTTGAAACAATCTGCATAGTAAAAAACGCTAAATAAATAAAGGTGATTTGACTAAAAAGTGCATGATTATGGATACGCTCTATTACAGTCACTGTTTGTAAACCTTTTTTTATTCAAAAATACTAGAATCTAATTGTCATCCTACTGACTGTCATCCTATTTGCCATTACTGACATGTAATGTGAGATATTTTGATATAAGTAGCAGGTCTTACTGTATATATTACTGTTTGTTACATTTTTAAAAATATATCAACTCACTGGTTTTTTAAATGGTGTAAGACTATAAATGAACTATCCTTATTATGTCTTTTTTCGCAAAAGAGAAGTTGAGGCTGTTTAATCTGTTAGTGCATGTGTGTTTGTGTGTGTTGCACATGTGTGTGTGTGACAGCTTGTTAGAGAGCATCACACTGCCTTTGGTTTACACCCTTAGCTGTTGCTATGACGTCTTAGGCAGCGCAAGTGCTCTCTGACTAAAACACACTTCCTCTGCTGATAAGAGTGGGAATGTGAGTATAGTGTCATTTTTTTCTCTTCTGTTTTTCCTGTTTGAGGCACCGTTTGTACGTGGCTTTGATGATGTCAGAGCTCATTTGCATCTTCTTTGCAGTATAAGCCCTCATAATCCATTAACACGTATATGAACAACATCAAGTGTTTCCTCATATGGCATTTATCATTTTCTAAATCTAGAAGAGCTATCTTACTGAACTGAATAGCACTAATGTGTAACATTGTGGGGGGGGTATGATTTAACTTTTTTAACTTTAGCTGCTAATGTGTAATGTTGCTGTTTGAGCATAAACAACATCTGCAAAGTTGCGACGCTCAAAGTTCAATGCAAAGGGAGATATTTTCTTTTAAAAAATTCTCTGTTTAAGGACTACAACAAATGGCTGGGGACTGCAATGAGCTTCTTCCTGGGTTAGTGACATCACAAACCCCAAAATTTACATAAACCCTGCTTCCGGGAACACACAACAAAGGGGGTGAGACCATGTTGGGCTGCTTTAGATAAGAGGAAGAGTTGTTGTAGTGGAGTGTTGTTGACATTTTACGCCAGACTGCTTCACAAACGAGGGTCAATTCGACCCTGCATTTGCATAAAAGATTAACATGACGGCACATGCTAATAAATGAGTTGAATCAACTCCACAGCAACTACATAAATTTATCCACTAACCATTCAGAAACGTCCAGTAACTTTTTCCTGAGTCTTTCCATCAGTGTCGACTCCGGTTTGAACAATGTAAGGCTGAACACCGTTACTGACAATCCTCATTTTTCTGCGTGAGATTCTCCAGCTTTGTTGTTGTTGAGCAACCGAAGCACGAGCTGTTAAAGTTCCGCTCTCTTTTGGAAAGCGGGCAGGGAGCAGCAGCTCATTTGCATTTAAAGAGACACACACACAAAAACTGTGTGTTTTTGCTCACACCCAATAGGGGCAAATTTGACATGCTATAATAAATGATCTGTGGGGTATTTTGAGCTGAAACTTCACAGACACCAGAGACTTATATTACATCTTGTAAAAGGGGCATTATAGGTCCCCTTTAAGCAGAACCGTCTGCTGCAACCGTCTTTGAATAACTCATCTTTGGAGGAGTAGATAAAGATGACAGGTACAGCCTTGTTCATGTCGGAGTCAGATGAGAAGTCTGTAATTGTTGCCCTGAGCTGTAAGGTGCTGTGGAGGCCACACAATAAGAGCCATTACACTGCGCCCAAACTTCATAAAGAAGCCCCTTTCCTTCTCCCAGTGCCCACGCTCCTTTTAGACTACGGTTCTTCCCGTGTCACAGGGTGCATTTGCGTGGTGCGTGTAACAGTGAATGCATCTGTGCTTTAGTGATTCTAAAATACCCCCTGAAACACTCGATGCTGACGCATGTTTGTTATCAAAAGCTTTTTACTTGTAAGTATCCAACCCAGATACCTAATGACTGTTTTATAGAAGCACGGTTTGGTCTTTGATAATTCACAAGGCTCAGGACCACCGTTCGGTTTGGCTGGATTCTCACCTGCCGACATGCCCAGCAGGAATAAGCAGGTCTGCTATCAGAGATAGCAGCATGAGAGGCGAAAGGGGACTGAAGCATTCAGCTCTGCTCTTCTCCAATTCTCATCCGGTCAGGTCAAATAACTCAACACCATCTTATTTGGCTATACTCCCACTTTTGTCATGCAGTCGATTGCAGTCTGTTTTAAATTAAATGTTGTTTTGTATTTTTTTTCCCTGATTGGCTGTATAGCCAAATATAGCCTAAATATAGTTATGACATTTAATTTTCCCCTTAACCCAAATCGTTTTGTTCTGGAACAAGTAATAGATTAATAAGACCAAAGATTTGCCTGTTTGACCCCGAATTAATGATATTTTTAACCACTATCTACATAAGAGCCAGCCGCAAATACCCGAAGGATTGGCCGAGATGAAGCTGCTCTCTGTGGGTACATGAGCACTGAACGGCCGCTGATGGCCTGGAGCTCGCATCTGGGAAAGCGTCAAAACAAATAGTAAAATAGGTGTTATGTTTAAATATGAGTCACATATTTTAGGTCTAAACAACTACATTCTCACCTAAAAACTTTTAAAATTATATTCTGTGACAACAACAGTAGTATCTATAAAAAATATGGTAGATTTGCTCGACCGCCATGACAGTTGCCGCAAGCGGAGTGATACAAAAGGTGAAATGGTACATTGCTGATACTGGGAGATTATCGCATGGCTCTCAGCCAATCAGATTTGAGAACTAGACAGAACTGTTATATAAAACAGTTTCTAAAACGGTTAGTTCCAGTCCTTGATTCTGAATGGTCACCCAACGGTCTTATGTATCACTGCACAACACCCTTAGCAACGTAAGCATATCGTCGCTGTCCGATGAAAAACACGTATGTCCATTTTGCCGATTTTAAGATTTTTCGACGGATTGAATGTCCAGGTTCATTTCCGTATACAGTATGCTTCACATATCTAAATGGCCAATGAAAAGTTGTGAAATCATGTCATCTGATTTTCACGTATATCCATTTGGTGTCAAAGCTGTCAATCACGCCGCGTATCTCCCGCCCTGTGGAAGCATCTCGCCGGTCTCGTGAAGTTTCATCGAAGCTCAGCACTGGATAGCCGAATAACACTGTGAGGTTACATTGCCAAATAAACATAGCCTGGTGAGACAATGACTTTCCTTTATCGAGGTAAACGTTTCCCCCCTGACGCCAGACGTACATCTAGGAGTGACAAAATTACGGTAGGACTGTGCAAACAAAGTATCTGTCTAGCATTACCATGTCAGTGTATTGATTCATTGTCCCTTCATAGTTTGCAAGAGACATTTAATAAATTTATAATTAATATTAAATAAACTAAGCGTATTTAATAAACTAAGACGTAGGCTATTTAATAAACTGAGCGTATTCATCTGTCAATATGAAACGCGACTTGGCCATTCTAATTAATGATCGGAAGAACGCGTATCGACCACCGTTACTGTAAAATATGCACGTATGTCCATTTCAACTCAATTTTGGTCAAATGTGGATTATATCATTACACTGGCAAGAATATGGTTACATGTAAAGATGCCGTACCAAGTATGACAACGCTACATTCAACTGCTTTTGAAATACGGTGTTTTTTTCACTTCCTGAAAAGTAACCGTTTTGGACATACGTGAGTTTCATCGGGCAGCGACGATATGTTAGTTCTAATTGATATTGTTCACCTGTTCACTGAGACTTGTATTACCTGCATCTATATAGCATTTTCCTTCAGGTCAGTCCTATGTTTATATTAAAATTTTTTTTTTTAAAAATCAGTTTGAATGTCAGCTGCGATATCTTGTCCTTTTAACAATTAAAAGGTTTTTCCATGCCCTGACACTGACAGCGCTAGTGTTCACAACAGTTTCAGTCCTTTCAAAATAAAAGTCTTCACTACTGACTGACTCACTCAAACAGTCTTTGCCACCATCTGACTTTTCCTAGTCTGTTTTAGTTGATCTCCATGCGATGACAACGCATTCTGTTGCTGTTCAGGGTCAGGGACTATTTTTTCCAATGGAAGGAAGGCTTTTAGTGATTTTACTTCATGAAAGTTGCATTGATATATACATATATTTGCTTTAATATTTGTATATATGGAAAAACCATTTTATGCAAGCAATAAGCCCTGTGAAGCCGTGGTTTACTGTGAATTTATAACAGCTAAGGGGGATTCAATTAGAACTACAAATACGAATAAAAGTGTTAAAAAACTACAAACATGACTGATATGTGAGACCAACAGTTAAGCAGAGTGTTTAAGATAAAGGGGTTTGAGTGATTAGTAATCAGTATCTAACCTGATGAAAAGATATTTATTAAATGTTATCCACATTACATTTCATCTGCAACAGTATTGGGAACTTTTATAATGATGCATTTGGTCATTAACTTTCAAATGCATCATTATGCAAAGATGAGGAGAGTTCTCCGCATGAAAGACCCATGACTGGCAGATTAACGTGCGACTACATTTCTCTCCGAAACGGTAGGAAATTAAATTAATTTGTGGAGTATTTTAAATGTGACAAGATGATTGACAGGGCAGTTTAAACGGTTACAGGTTGCATAACTAAGTGACAGAACGTCTGTTAAAAACGCAATTATGACGAGGTAGTATGTCCCAAAGCTTGCATACTATTCTGCTACACGCTCAAAAGTATGTACTTTTTCTTCACAAAAACAGTACATACTTTTAGGGCGTAGAATAAGTAGGCGAATTGGGATGCAGCACACAGCTTCTTGGGGCTTAGTGCTTTATTAATGGACAGGTAGTTCCAGTCAATTTAATCACCATTCTATATTAATATTTTAATTGAAGTGATTGAAGCGTGCACATACAGAGATTAGAGATTGCATAAAGTGAATTATGTTATGAGTTACAAGTGATATGCCCCACCCAAACTTCCTGTTTTAGGGGCCATTTACACAAAATAAACTAAAATGAACTAAAACAGAAAACTTTTCATGCATTCATTTTAATGACAATGCTATTTTGGGGGCCTGAAAACAGGCAAGTTTTTGAAAACAATTATCACCTACATGTAAACTACAAAAACGTGAATTTGTGATAACGGTGACGTCATGTGCATGCGTATTACGTGTTCAGTCTATAGGCGTGTAGTGTTTCTTTACAAAGTGACGTCGCCAACTATTGGCCTGGCAGCATAATACAGTGTTTTTAGACGTTTTTGTGGATCAGTGTGAATGGGGTTCATTTTGACAATGTTGTTGTCTGTACACGTAAAACGCAAAGGAAAAACTTATCCATTTTTAATCATGTAAACATTCCCTTAATAGAAAATATATTAGCACAGGAAATAAAACTGAGCTTTATTTCTTTATAGACATGCAGATTTCTCAGAAGGGAAGCCGAATGTTATTTTATTAGCTAATTAATATCTGGTTTCCTAAACAGATGCAGGAGCAAGCCGATGGTCTCTTCAAATCCAATCTTGTTTTAATTATCCTAAAGCAGCGAAACCATGGATGAAAGGGAGGCCGGATATCCATTAACAGGTCAAGCTTGAAATCTTCTCTAAGGATGCTGCCTTTCGACAGAGAACTACAAGCAGCACCATCATGCTATCACACATTCTGCTTCCAGTGTGCCTATAGAGAAAGAAGCATATTGTTAGGAGGAGGAGCATGTGTGCATGTCGCAAACACAGCTATGGAACACTCTGCATACAGCAATCTCAATATCACAAAAGGATGAGTCATCTGTATTATAATATCCCCTGTGATGTCTCCTCAAAACAAGCTTGATCCACACACACAAACACAACGAATAAGTATAATGACATGCCTTGGTTTCTTTTATCTGTGTTCTTCTGAACTTTCTCAGCTGTTTTCATGTGATTTGGTAACAGACCTACATGATTTAGCCTATCCATATTGTGCAAGAACGTTGACACATGTAATGTCAACATGTCAACTGTAGAAGCGGGTGCACGAGAAACATATTTTTCTGCTTCTTGCTATTTTATGCCTGGCATCTGACACAGAAACATTTTTACATAGCATTGGTTTGTGTTCCAGGGTGTGCACAACAGATGGATGTGGATGCAGTCCAAGACCATGATTTCAGTGCTATTAATGCAGATGGCACATTGTTAATTTGAAAGGAGCATGTAAACATATATAAGACACAATAAGCAGGGCTGTCATATACTGTATGTTGCACGTGCTACGAAAAAAAAACGGTCTGTGCGATGAATAACATAGTAGCACACGTGTTTTGCATGTGTGTGAGAAAGAGTTTGTGTGAACTGAGTGAGCGTTTGTTGTGTTTTTGTTTGTACATGAGGTTAATCTAGAACTGCACGATTAACCGTCAATTAAAAAAAAAAAATTGCAAAGTTTTAATTAAATAAGTATATGCGCAGCACTGAGATCAGAGCAGATCGATCAGTTCGATACCGGAAGTTTGATTGACAGGCGATCTAACCAATCATAAAGCTGACAAAGCAGACGGGAGTTCGTAAATTACCGTCGGTGGACTTGAACTTGAAAAATGGTGTGTACTGACGTCTTTCCGCGGTTGAAACAACATTCCTTCTGATGTTCATTCATGTTTATTTGATGCTATAAATGAACTAGTAGGAAGAAATGATCGGTTCATGAGCCGCAAAATTTTCAACCTCTGTAGCACCAGTGCTATGTGCAAAAAAAGTTAACGTACAGCCCTGATAGGAGTGCAGTAATCAGATTTTCAGATTTAGATTTGCACCCTTTGAAACTTGCATGTTTGCAGATTCTAGGACACTAGAAAGGTGGTAGGAAAAACAGACAGTCATTTCCACTCAACCTCATTCAAATCGGTTAAAGGATTAGTTCACTTTCAAATTAAAATTTCCTGATAATTTACTCACCCCTATGTCATCCAAGATGTTTATGTTCTCCTTTCTTCAGTCAAAAAGAAATTAAGGTTTAGAAAACCGATCGTTTCACTAGATAAGACCCTTATTCCTCATCAGGTATCATTTAAAGCCCTTTGAAGCTGCACTGAAACTGTAATTTTAACCTTCAACCGTTTGGGGTCAATTGAAGTCCACTATAAGGAGAATAATCCTGGAATGTTTTCATCAAAATGAAAATTTCTTTTCGACTGAAGAAAGAAGGACATGGACATCTTGGATGACATGGTGGTGAGTAAATTATCAGGAAAATTTTATTTGAAAGTGAACTAATCCTTTAATGCATGTTTCTGAAGGAGACCTAATGGCTACAAGTGCATGCATAATGACTCATCCTGAGGTGATATGTTTAATATAAGGGCCCTTGATTTGCAGCTTTGTTTGCATTGAGGCTTTTTAAATTAGATGAGATACAAGAAGGAACAGATGGATTATTTGGATCGGAGTACAAGCTTTCTCAGGAAATTTACAGGTTGATGCCAATCTGGTGGTGTGCAAGTTCCAGTGCAAAAGATTACTCTTATGATACAACGTATGCCTTTTTTTCTGCAGTGAGAGAGACAGAGGATATGCTTCAAATGCCTGAAGGTGGCCTGCAATGTGGATTCAGCCAACTTAAATGAGATTCCAAATCATACGAATATGTTCCGTCCCAATGATACAGAGAACAAGGATGGCAGGGAACAAGTATGCATCGACATAAGACATCATCAGGAACAAGTGTACCTGTATCAATAGACCACTTCACAGGCAGTGAATAGGAAATTAGGTAACACTTTATTTTACATTGTCTTTGTTGCACAAGTAACATGTAGTTACTGTAGTATTAACTATAAATGATGCATAATTACATGCAGCTAACCCCAAATCAAACCCTAATCTTAATGCTAACAATATAGTAAGTACATGTAGTTAATTAATATAACTCAGTACTTAAAGGTGCCGTAGAACATCTTTTTAAAAGATGTAATATAAGTCTAAGGTGTCCCCTGAATGTGTCTTTGAAGTTTCAGCTCAAAATACTCCATAGATTTTTTTAAATTTTTTTAACTGCCTATTGGCATCATTAAATATGAGCTGATTTAGGCTGCGGCCCCTTTAAATGCTCACACTCCCCGCCCATGGAGCTCGCACTTGCCTTAAACAGCATAAACAAAGTTCACACACCTAATATAACCCTCAAAATCTTATAAACCCTCAAGATCTTTACAAAGTGTTCGTCATGCAACATGTCTAATCGCGTAAGTATGGTATTTATTTGGATGTTTACATTTGATTCTGAATGAGTTTGATAGTGCTCCGTGGCTAAAGCTAACATTACACACTGTTGGAGAGATTTATAAAGAATGAAGTTGTGTTTATGAATTATACTGACTGCAAGTGTTTAAAAATGAAAATAACAACAGTCTTGTCTCGGTGAATACAGTAAGAAACGATGGTAACTTTAACCACATTTAACAGTACATTAGCAACATGCTAACGAAACATTTAGAAAGACAATTCACAAATATCACTAAAAATATCATGATATCATGGATCATGTCAGTTATTATTGCTCCATCTGCCATTTTTCGCTGTTGTTCTTGCTTGCTTACCTAGTCTGATGATTCAGCTGTGCACAGATCCAGACGTTAATACTGGCTGCCCTTGTGTAATGCCTTGAACATGAGCTGGCATATGCAAATATTGGGGGCGTACATATTAATGATCCCGACTGTTATGTAACAGTCGGTGTTATGTTGAGATTCGCCTTTTCTTCAGAGGTTTTTTAAACAAATGAGATTTATATAAGAAGGAGGAAACAACGGTGTTTGAGACTCACTGTACAGTATGTCATTTCCATGTACTGAACTCTACAACTATGCCAAGATAAATTCAATTTTTAATTCTAGGGCACCTTTAAAACATGTAATTACACTGTAACACGGACACCTTAAAATAAAGTGTAACCGAATATAATAAATATTTGTAATAATTTATTTATATTTATATTCAGTGTTGTGGGTACTGCATTACAAGTAACGCAAGTTACGTAATCAGATTACTTTTTTCAAGTAACTAGTAAAGTAATGCATAACTTTTGAATTTGCAACAAAATATCTGAGTTACTTTTTCAAATAAGTAACGCAAGTTACTTTATTTTCCAATTTATTGACTGAGAGCTCTCCTGTCCCCATGTTGAGAGAAATCAGGAGTAAGTTCAGAGGCGTTGTGTGTGAACATGATGGGTATTCTAGACTAGTTCTAGACTATATATGAGCATACATTTACTAATTTACTTCTTCTCCTGCATCCTATTCTTCTGCATTCCAGAATGGCAGCACAGCTGAAAGGTTTGTTTGAATGGCGCCCTGAGGCTTATTCATTTCTCTTTTGGTGTGAAAGGGCCTTTACATTTGCCAAAAATAGAACTTTTTTGTTGTTATAAAAACAACAAACAGGCCAGCCCTGATGAGAAAAAGAAATGCAAAAGTAATGTAACACATTAACTCGTTTTATCACATTGATTAATAGAATAATCTTGTGCCATATTGATATAAAAAATATTTAATATCTTTGTCAGAAGTTGATTCGACATGCAATGTTGAGAAAACACTCCTTAAAAGTGAAATGATTTCTGTAAATCCAGTGGTCAAATGCTTTATGGCCTCTAAATTTTCCAGGTAATTATAGCCACCTGACTAGTGGCTGGTCTTTTTGTGCAATATCACAAAATTAGAAGACTTTCTGAATGTTTATAAGCAATATGCTTTTTTAGAAAGAGAAATTTAAAACATGAAAAAGAAGAATTAGGTAGAATCAATAAATTGTGAATGATTTACTGCCATTGTGAGAATAATATGCAATCATGTTATTAATAAAAAAGTACTGTAATCTGATTACGAGAACTTAATTTTTGTAATGTGATTACATAATCCAGATTACATGATTATAAGTTTTCTATGAAATATGTAATCATATAAACATACACATAGAATATGGTATGAAATTGAAGTTAACGTCTACAGATATTGCTCTGTGTGTAAGGAGCAGTGAACACTATGTAGGGACCCTGTGAATTAGAACACAGCTTGAGTCCTGTATTTGAAGTTACAGGTGTTGCTTGTGAAGAGGAAGTGGAAGGGAGCGAAAGACAGAGATTCAGAAAAAAAAAAACTGAAGAGAGGATGGTAGGTACGGACAATAGATGTCTTTTCCCACCTCTTTTGTCATAAGTGAAGGGTGCTATTTCTGGCATGTCGTCAGGCTTTCCTTGGAGTTATGCGTCTGTCTCCAAGTCTACCTGAGATCTAATTACAGAGAATGACTGCACCTGACAGCCGGGGATGACATACTCGCACACACTCATAGACACACGGCAATGACCTCATCAGCTTCCTCTCAACTCTTAACTAAAGGATGAACTCTATGAATATTAATGCTGCTGAAATTAATTCATGATTATTCAGATGCTACATAAGGTGAACAGCAGAACAGACAGTATAGACGTGGTCACAATTCAAATAAAAGTGTCCGTTTAATTGTATTATCTAGAAGAATGTTTCTAAAATTACTAAAACATTCACTAAATGTTTAAAGGGGACAAAATGCAAACCGTTTTCATGCGTGACTTGAAGTTGAGTGGCAGCTCGCAAGCTCTGATACTTCAGAAGTCTGACGTCTGAAGCCAAATCTGTGATATCCGAGTGAAAACCACCTGAAGGAATTTACTTAAATCTAGTCAGCAAATGCCACAACCTTATGAGGTTGGCCACAAGCAAAAGAGGGATTCTCAAACTGAAGTGGAGGGATTTAGACATCATCTCTGTAATGGCAATTAGTTTAATGGAATATAATGAGTGGTGCAGAAACTAAAGCAAAGCAAGTTTAGGCCTGGTTGGAAACCCTTCTGGGAAAACCAGGTTAATGCTGCAGGAGGTCATGACAGGTTGATGTATTCTTTGTGAATCTGAATGCCTTAATGTGCGATGAGGACATTATGTTTTGAAAAGGTCTTTCAATTCCGGATCCAGTTCTATGAAAGCTGTTTTGAGAGTAGAGAAAAGCAGCGGACTGATCATAATCTGTTAGGAACCGTAATGGCATAATGTGACAAAACACTGATGAATATGCTGCTCATCTTTAAATGACATATCTTGTTATACAGCCCTAAAAAATATACAAACAATGTTTGAACACTCTAGAAATAGTAGCTCAACCAAAGCTTAAGTACATGTAGACTACTGTTCAAAGGTTTAACTAATACTAATTTAAATTAATACTTTTATTCAGCAGGGACACATTAAATTTGATCAAAAGTAACAGTGGGGACATTTTTTTAGAAAAAAAATTCTGTTTCAAATAAATGTTCTTTTGAACTTCTTCAAAGATTTATGGGGGAAAAAATATAGGCCTAAAAACCCCTTAGCTGTTATAAATTCACTGTAAACCAAGGCTTCTAGGGGCTTATTGCTTTTATAAAATTGTTAAAGACAAAATATGTATCAATATATCAATTTCATGAAGTAAAATCACTAAAAGCCTTCCTTTCACTGGAAAAACTAGTCCCTGACCGTGAACAGCAAAAAGAAGTTACATTAATACGCCATTAGATGGCGGCAAAGACTGTCTTTATGAGTGTGTCAGTCAGTAGAGAAGACTTTTACATTGAAATGACCGAAACTTGTGAACACGGAATAAGACGTAACTGACAAGTTAATATTAAAAGACAAGATATTGACTGACCTGAAGGAAACCGCTATATCTGAATGCAGGTAACTACACTCACTCATTCACTCGATGTCTTTCTCACGATAGAGGGTGCATCGACGTCGCTTTCCCGCCGAAAGCGCGCTCCTTCAGCTGGACTGAGTGGCAAAAGAACCAGCCGCGTGACTGGGGGGAAACTGCGAAAACGCGAGTAAAACTAACGAATTACACTAAAGGTTGGAATTGAATGTGTTCCTTACAACTTGTCAAATAAACCTAATCCATGGATATTGACATGCAGCCAGGAGTCGTGTTTCCTGACATTTATGTGCCTGATTTCGACGGCGGGGAAATACATCAAGCAAATCTGCCTGTGAATATTTTAAATAACTACAATATAAGTAGGTTTAAATCCACGTAATCACTTATATCAATGTTATATCGTCATATTGTCTAGCCCTAAAACATATATAGTTTTATAGTATAGTTTTTGTCAGTGTTGTCTGTTGAAAAACACCCAATTATGCAGAATAGAAGATGGAAAATATTTAATTGATGAGTTGTCAACATAATTTATAACAATATAATATATACCTACGATTTTACCTCAAAATCCAACAATTTGACACAAAATGATAACTGCAAATCCAGCTGTTTCTGTGAATTGCAGTGATCCATTTGCTTCTTTTCTCTGTAGCTTTCGGCAGTTTTTAAATATATACCTTAGGTTTTGTGTCATAGCTATTTGTACAGTCAATCATAAAGCTCTTCTCCGTTTTGGGTGTTTTGTGTGTGCATTTAGGACTGCGCATGCGCATTAGCCTGATCCAGCCTGAACAATATCGTTTTTTTGTCATGATTCGAGCGTTTGGAAACAAAATTTATGAGACAATTATTGTCAGATTTCATTGGTTATTTCAAATATGAAATTTAATCGAAACCTTGGTGAACAGCTTTGGAGAATTTGATGTTTCCCCATTCAAAGAGATAGGAGCTGCACTTGAATGCCCGAGAGGCGTTTCAAAGATGGCCGCCGAGTGAAATGACTTGTCTTAAAGGGACTTTGCTAATAATACAGTAAGCTTCAATAAACAATATCGATGAGAACATACAGTTTACGTTGCTAAGAGTGGTTAAGGGGGTTGTGTAGTGATACACCGAACCGTTGGGTGAAGCAGTCATAGCAGTTTTTTATCGTGAATAAAACACTGCTATTGACCAATCAGAATCAAGGACAGGAACTAACTGTTTCATAAACTACAAATTTTTTAAGCAGTTTTCAACTGATAATAATAAAACATGTTTATTAGCAAATCAGCATAGAATGGTTTCTGAACGATCATGTGACACTGAAGACTGGAGTTATTGCTTGTAATTTTGCATAATTTACTGTATATAGTAAGTACTATAGTAAATACATGTAAAATGTGTAAAAGGGACACTGTAAAATAAATTTTCACATTATTACTTTTTGTACTGTATTTTGATCAGATTTTAGATGGTAGACGCAAGCTTATCTGGCAAGACATATGAATAATGGTGGAAATTTTGGTAATTCCTTCAGAATATCACGCATAAGCCATATGGACCACTTTTATGATCCTTTATATTGCTTCTTCACAGACATGGTCACTATGAACTGTCATTATATGACAATGATTCTGAAATGCATACTTTTGTGTTCCAGAGAAAAGACAGCAGCATATTTAATGATATGAGTGTGAGTAAAGACAGAATTTTCATCTATTGTTAAACTATTCCTTTAATGTCTTGTGGATTGATGTGGACAAATGGTGTGAAGAGTAATATTTAAGATCTGATACCTAGAAATAATAATGAATGATATCTTTATGAAAATGTCGGCTTCATGGCATGTCACAAAAGGAAAATGTCACAGATTTTTATCGCCCCCATTTATTATAATAACGTTTTTGTACATAACCTGTCATCATCAGAAGACGTATTACCATGTCTTTCTCATATCCTCATTATCTTATAGTCTTTTGCTGACACTGTGCTTACATCCACTGGTTCGGCTGGTGCTGTGGTGCTAGGCAGATGTGCTGTTTCTGTAACACCTTTAGCAGGAGCCCCAGATGGAGGAAGAGTGGCCTAAATAAATAAAGTCTCCATGCTGAGTTCCCGAGTGACTCCTGCTGCTTTCCCTGATGCTGTGGGTTTGGCTGCTCTCTTTAAGCCCCGTCGTCCAAGTAGCGAACTGGTCCTCTTATTTAAAAAAGAGAGAAAAAGCAGTGAAGTACTGATGGATGATGCCATTCACATGGGCACATAGTGAGTCAGTGTGTATACAGACTTGCGCTGTTTTTAAAGGTCCCGTTCTTTGTGATCCCATGTTTCAAACTTTAGTTAGTGTGTAATGTTGTTGTTAGAGTATAAATAAAATCTGTAACATTTTAAAGCTCAAAGTTCAATGCCAAGCGAGATATTTTATTTAACAGAAGTCGCCTACATCGAACGGCCAGTTTGGACTACATCCCTCTACTTCCTTCTTTAATGACGTCACTAAAACAGTTTTTTGACTAACCTCCGCCCACAGGAATACACAAGAGTTTGTAGAGTGTGTTTGTCGCCATGTCGTCGAAACGCTGTTATTTTCATCCCGCAGTCCAATCACCGGGTCTGATTCCGGCTCAAATTGATAGGGTAAAATTAAAGACATGTTTACAAGAACACTGAGCGCGTGCATCTCCACGTTATGGTAAGAGGCGTGACCTTTCCGGGCAAGGAGAGCTCAGAGCTGTCGAATCACAACACCGGAACCGCTGGCACAATCAGAACTCGTTACGTATTTCTGAAGGAGGGACTTCATAGAACAAGGAAATCATCAGCCTGTTTTTATGACAGTGGAAACAGCGGTATACAGATAAGTAAATTATGTGAAAAATACTGTGTTTTTTTACACGCGAAACATGAACACGTTATATTGCACACTATAAACACAATCAAAGCTTAAAAAAAACACGAAAAACGGGACCTTTAATGTTTTTGAAAGAAGTCTCTTATGCTGACCAAGGCTGCATGTATTTCATCAAAAGTAAAGTAAAACAGTAAAACTGTGAAATAATATTACAATTAAATTTTTATTTAAAAATTTTATAAATTTTTATTTATAAAAATATTTTAGCTGATGAGATCTAAATGCAAAGGGGTTGTTTATTAAAGGTAACTTTTTTGTTCAAAATTAACTACATTTAAATAATGAGTCAATACATCATCAATCCTTCTACCAAATGTGTTTTTGTCTAACCCTGATTCACTATGTTAAGCCTGTTATAACTGTTCATATTTTAGACCGGGCAGGATGGTTTTTGCGGAAAATTGCATACATGCGTCACTCGTCCGTGCGTGTCTCATTATATCCATAAATGGAGAAAAGTTGCTCCGGCCACTTTGACACATGTATGATGTGGGAATTGCATAGTTGTTACAACGAGCGAGAAAGGTTGACATGGAACACCCTAAATCTCCAACCTCCAGGGAAACGCCTGTTTTAAAGGGGACCTATAATGCCCCTTTCCAGATGTAATATAAGTCTCTGGTGTCCCCAGAATGTGTCTGTGAAGTTTCAGCTCAAAATACCCCACAGATCATTTAGCTTGTCAAATTTGCCCCTATTTGGTTGTGAGCAAAAACACACCATTTTTGTGTGTGTCCCTTTAAATGCAAATGAGCTGCTGCTCCCAGCCCACTTTCCAAAAGAGGGCGGAGCTTTAACAGTTCACGCTTAGGTTGCTCAACAACAACAAAGCTGGAGAATCTCACCCAGCCAAAATGAGGATTGTCAGTAATGGTGTTCAGCCTTACATTGTTCAAACCGGAGTCGTCACTGATGGAGAGACTCAGGAAGAAGTTACAACTTTTAGAATGAAACTGGACGTTTCTGAACGGTTAGTGGCTAAATTTATGTAGTTGCTGTGGAGTTGATTCAACTCATCGACTAGCATGTGCCGTTATGTTAGGGTGTGTTCACACTTTGGTTCACGTTTGGTTCGATCAAAACGAACCCTGGTGCGATTGCTCTGTTAGGTTCATTTGAACATGTGAACGCTGCCATCCAAACCCTGGTGCGCACCAAACAAGCACACCAAGACCTCTGAAAAGATGGGTCTCGGTCTGCTTCCAAATGAACTCTGGTGCGGTTCGAATGATATATGAACGCAACATGGACCAAAGACATGTAAACGAACCGAAAACAGGAAGATGAGACCCTAAAAATGACAGAATGCTCACGCATATCGGGTTTTCTCATCATAGTAGTGAGTTTGCCCATCACAGGCATCGGATGCGCATCTCCACGCAGCAGATCGTTTGTGTGTGTGGCAGAGGAATTGCCGCTGCTGTTTTGACTCCTTTACACATTTTATAAGCTCTTCACAAGTTCCCAGCTGGTCAAAATGCCATCATACGCAGGCTACGCACACACAACAAGCGCATTTGCCTCAGCACACAGCATTGTTTTGAATGTTCGGTAAGTTCCGTCTCAAAATAATCAATACGTCATAAAATCCGACCAATCAGGTTGTGAACGTATCCCTATGCCTTTAGGTTCGGTATCTTTTGGTTTGGTGATAAAATTGCCAATCTGAACGCTTATCGGACCAGGACTAAATTTTTTTTTTTTTTTTTTTTTTGGTCCGGACCAAACGAACCAAAGGAACCGAACTACAAGTGTGAACGCACCCTTAATCTTTTGTGCAAATCCAGCGTTGAATTGACCCTCGTTTGTGAAGCAGTCCGGCGTAAAATGTCAACAACACTCTACTACAACAACTCTTCCTCTTCTCTAAAGCAGCCCAACACGGCCTCACCTCCTTTGTTGCATGTTCCTGTGGGCGGGGTTTATGTAAATGTTGGGGTTTGTGATGTCATGAACCCGGGAAGAAGCTCGTTGTAGTCCCTACCAGCCATTTGTTGTTGTCCTTAAAAAGCGATTTCTGTAAAATAAAATATCTCCCTTTGCATTGAACTTTGAGCGTCGTAACTTTGCAGATGTTGTTTATGTGTATGTTAATTAATAGCTCACAGCACATTTCTGATTATTTGTCAAGTATCATGAATTCAGATTGCACATGAATCATGCAGATGACCAAATACGTTCTGTTCTCTCACTGCCATGAAACTCATTAGCACTGTGTTGTTTGGGAATCACATCCACTGCAGTTAGAGTTTGAGGATGTCATGCAACTTCTTCCAGATGAGACATTTCAAATGAATTATTAAACAAATAAACTCTATCAGATTCATTCTTAGACGTGATGCTATGCTATAGTCCATTTTAAATGCTTTTAGCCTCATCTAGTGCATTTATTTGGCTTATCTTGTTCCGCCATCAGTAATAGCTCTGAACATGGATGCTAATCAAATAATCTGGCAAGGCAGAACGGCTATGAAAACACTGATGATGAAAACATTAATAGGGTTGATTATGTGTTTGTTCTTTGTTGTTTTTGTGAAAATAACACTTCGACACTGATAGCAATAAAATGTATTGTTCTTGTGACAATGAAATTGAAATCCTACACAAGATTACATTTAAAATTTGTCCTAAAGCACATTAAACATAGTTGTGCAAATACCCAAAGGGACTGTGTGAGGTAAAGGAAGATGCCAGTTTATAAATAGGGATATAGAGCAGCCTGGATTATAACTTCATTGCCATGGTGATAATGACTGTATATTCCCTCAATCGCTACTAATAGAGCCTGTCTTTTATGAAGAATCTCAGAAATGCCAGTTTTTTTTTTACTAAGAAGTGAATGCCAAACAATGCAAAGGCTTTTACACTTTAACCACGAGACAAAATAATAATTTCTCTCCATTTCAAGGTAGCATATTTCATTTTTATTGTCCTTTATTGCTGATTTACTAGTAAAAAAAAAAAAAAACTATATCAAAATCTATTTAAAAATACATTTATTTCATACTAAGTATACTTAAAATCATTAACATTTATTGACATATCACTTAAGATTACTGATATAAAATTATAATTACACTTTATTTAGAGTATTTCTTTATTGCACAATGCACATTTCTTAATAGCACTACCTCAGCACTGCTTCTGCACAATTAAAGGGGTCCTTGATTATGAGTTCTCTTTTTTAACTTTAGTTAGTGTGTAATGTTGCTGTTTGAGCATAAACAACATCTGCAAAGTTACGACGCTCAAAGTTCATTGCAAAAGGAGATATTTTCTTTTACAGAAATCACTTTTAAAGGACTGTAACGAGCTTCTTCCCGGGTTGGTGACATCACAAACCCCATAATTTACATAAATCCCGCCCCCGAGAACACACAACAAAGGGGTGAGGCCATGTTGGGCTGCTTTAGAGAAGAGGAACAGTTGTTGTAGTAGAGTGTTGTTATCATGCCGTCATTTTACGCCAGACTGCTTCACAAACGAGGATCAATTCAACGCTGGATTTGCACAAAAGATTAACATGACAGCACATGCTAGTCAATGAGTTGAATCCACAGCAACTACATAAATTTGTCCACTAACCATTCAAAAACGTCCAGTTTCATTCTAAAAGTTGTAACTTCTTCCTGAGTCTCTCCATCAGTGTCAACTCTGGTTTGAACAATGTAAGGCTGAACACCGTTACTGACAATCCTCATTTTTCTGCGTGAGATTCTTCAGCTTTATTGTTGTTGAGCAACTGAAGCATGAGCTGTTAAAGCTCCGCCCTCTTCTGGAAAGGGGGCCGGGAGCAGCAGCTCATTTGCATTTAAAAGGACACACACAAAAACGGCGTGTTTTTGCTCACACCCAAATAGGGGCAAATTTGACAAGCTATAATGAATGATCTGTGAGTATTTTGAGCTGAAACTTCACAGACACATTCTGGGAACACATGAGACTTATATTACATCTTGTAAAAGTGGCATTATAGGTCCCCTTTAAAGTGCATTAAGTACAAAATTAGTTGTTCCAATATAGCAGACTTTAAGTATACCAGTTGAGTATACCAAAAGTACAATTGCAGGGTAATTTTATTTAGAACATAAATATGTAAATGTATTTGTAGTTTACTTAGCACAAAATAAATGTATTTCAAATACATTTTAGTATATTTTTTCACTATAGGGTAGGTAGCTATCAAAATTAAAGATTGTTAAAATAATAGTAGTAGAAGCACAATGAGTCTCGTCTAGCTCATGGACGCACATCTTTTGTCGTCTATTAGACATGCTAAGTAAAAGAATGTGACGATTGTGGACGACCGTTTGATTTACATGGCCATCATCTTAGAGCCAATCTGATAAGACACATCAGATTGCTTTGAGCAGGGAGCGTCTGTTCAATAACGCAACATGAAAGGCTGACACTACCCGACTATTCACTGCCAGCTAATGTGATTGAGCAGGGATGGAGAAAACAGAAGTCACGGCACTGCTTCGCTTCAGTGTTTAAGGCGCTGTTACAGCAGACTAACGTGAATCTTCTACTGAATTAGTTCTCTTTTATACAATAGACGTGAGGTAAAAAGTGCCTCATGCCAAGCTGAAAGAACTTTAATTATTGTCCTGCCTTTGTGCCCTGTCTAGGCTGTAATAATAGCAAATTCTTTAGCTTTTCATGTCTCATTTGATCACCGCATGACGCACAGGTAAATGTCACTCAGTTCCTCAATTAACTTTGAGTGGATGCCTCTTGAACTGCCATAGTTCGTCTCGATGATATTTTAATGCATCGGGGATAGGTGTTTCATTTCTTCCCCACGAATTCAATCTGAAGAGCTTAGAAAATGAAAGTCAGACTGAACTGAGAAAGGATTCTGTATTTTAGAGGTGATGCCATCTTTTCTGGCAACATGTTCAAATAGTCACTGTTAAAGACTCATTATATTTATCTCATTATGTAGCATTCAGAGCCAGACATTTATGATAATGTTAGCTCGATGCTTGAGGGTTTCTGCACAGACGAGCTTTTTTTCAATGTTATTTTCTCCAAATGTCATCATTTATCTTTCTCTTCAGGGATGCATGTTTGCAACATACAGTATCATCACCTGTTGTAGAGAAAAGAGCAAGTAAAAGAATGGTTTTCATTCGACACATACTTGTGACACATACTTTGACACATACACGTACTTGTGAGAGCCTAGTTAACAGTAATATATGATTTAAATATGTTTGGCACTAAGCATAGTGCGTAAATATATTCCATGCATTTGCTTGTTGTTCTAATAACTAAACAAATGTGATATTCATTTATTTGTTTCTCTCTTTTGTGTGTATCTCATTTAAAGATGTTTGTGAGGGGCTAACAAATAAACCAATTAAGTCCTTATTTACTGACAAGAGGAGTGGAACAGAGTGTTCTTAACTCAAGAGCTCTGCGCACCCTTTAGTCAATTATTTATCCAGACTTTACTTGTAAAGAACATGACAAATAAAACAGACAAATTAATAAACTTATATAATAGCTATAATTTGCAAAATAGCAGTAAAGCCTTTTCTTACGGTATATGGGTTTCCATGCTAGTTTCTGTATAATCGCCAGATCTTGTATCCAAAAGAGCTGGACGTTTTTCCTCTTGGATGTTCAAATGCACTTTTATAATCTATTTGTTGTTTCTTTTAACTGACACTAGTGACTCAGTCTTCAGCAGATAGTGTTTCACAGATGTTTGTTTTTGAATCTAACAAGCTTTTCTTTTGTTTCATGTCGCTGGTGATGTGATGTTTTTATTTGTCTGTACACATTTAGTTTATGACTGAAACAGTAGACAATATGACAGGTCTTGTTAAGCTCTAGACCAGTGGTTCTTAACATTTTTGACCTGAAGCCTCACTGTTAATATTTTGAAATAGCTTTTATTTTTACATTTTACATTTTAATTTTCATTTTAGTAATTTTGTTGTGCTTTTGTCATTATATTAGTTATAATATGTTGTTTTCTTTGATACACTAAAAAAAATCCATAAAAATGTACTTTATTAATTTGACAGAATTTTCCGTATTTATTTTTTTACAGGTGTTTTACCTGTATTTTGAATTTTGAATTTCATTGCATTGTGTTTTAGGGTTAACGGAATTTAGGGTTTACAGATTTTTTTTTTTTTTTTTTTTTTTTTTTAAACAGTGTATTTATTATTATTTCAATTTAATTTCAGTAATAAATGTTAAATATAAATGTTGCCTTGGAATTCTTCTAATGCTATTTTATTTTACTTTACTTTTTTTTTTTAAAATACTTTTAGTTAACAATGACTACACTAGTAAGTTTCAAGAACTGCATGTTCTATAAACATTAGTGAGGGAAAATAAAAAAAAATATATCTGTTTTTTTATTTGTTGTTGTTTTGCATTTTAATTTAGAATATTTTAATATATTAATAATAATTTTTTAATTTATATACTTTTAAGTCATCCTGCGGCCCTCTTGGAAGTTTGTTGAGGGCCCGTTTGTTGTGCCCCGGCCCCCTAGTTGAGAAACACTGCTCTAGACAATACCAGCTTTGGTAATGTTAGCTGATTTGGTGTCTTTGGCCCTGTTTACATCTGGTATAAGGATGTGTTTTGGTCCGTCGGATCACAAGTAAACGAGGGAGACAGTCAGTTAAATGTAGTTAAATGTACATATAAGGAACAGCTGGAGGACCAGTTTGCAACTTATTAGGTCAATTGGCAACATGATTGGGTATAAAAAGAGCCTCTCAGAGTGGCAGTGTCTCTCAGAAGTCAAGATGGGCAGAGGATCACCAGTTCCCCCAATGCTGCGGCCAAAAATAGTGGAGCAATATCAGAAAGGAGTTTCTCAGAGAAAAATTGCAAAGAGTTTGAAGTTATCATCATCTACAGTGCATAATATCATCCAAAGATTCAGAGAATCTGGAACAATCTCTGTGCGTAAGGGTCAAGGCCGGAAAACCATACCGGATGCCTGTGATCTTCGGGCCCTTAGACGGCACTGCATCACATACAGGAATGCTACTGTAATGGAAATCACAACATGGGCTCAGGAATACTTCCAGAAAACATTGTCGGTGAACACAATCCACCGTGCCATTCGCCGTTGCCGGCTAAAACTCTATAGGTCAAAAAAGAAGCCATATCTAAACATGATCCAGAAGCGCAGGCGTTTTCTCTGGGCCAAGGCTCATTTAAAATGGACTGTGGCAAAGTGGAAAACTGTTCTGTGGTCAGACGAATCAAAATTTGAAGTTCTTTTTGGAAAACTGGGACGCCATGTCATCCGGACTAAAGAGGACAAGGACAACCCAAGTTGTTATCATTGCTCAGTTCAGAAGCCTGCTTCTCTGATGGTATGGGGTTACATGAGTGCGTGTGGCATGGGCAGCTTACACATCTGGAAAGGCACCATCAATGCTGAAAGGTATATCCAAGTTCTAGAACAACATATGCTGCCATCCAGACGTCATCTCTTTCAGGGAAGACCTTGCATTTTCCAACATGATAATGCCAGACCACATACTGCATCAGTTACAACATCGTGGCTGTGTAGAAGAAGGATCCGGGTACTGAAATGGCCAGCCTGCAGTCCAGATCTTTCACCCATAGAAAACATTTGGCGCATCATAAAGAGGAAGATGCAACAAAGAAGACCTAAGACAGTTGAGCAACTAGAAGCCTGTATCAGACAAGAATGGGACAACATTCCTATTCCTAAACTTGAGCAACTTGTCTCCTCAGTCCCCAGACATTTGCAGACTGTTATAAAAAGAAGAGGGGATGCCACACAGTGGTAAACATGGCCTTGTCCCAACTTTTTTGAGATGTGTTGATGCCATGAAATTTAAAATCAACTTATTTTTCCCTTAAAATGATACATTTTCTCAGTTTAAACATTTGATATGTCATCTATGTTGTATTCTGAATAAAATATTGACATTTGAAAGTTCCACATCATTGCATTCTGTTTTTATTCACAATTTGTACAGTGTCCCAACTTTTTTGGAATCGGGTTTGAAATGGACAAAATAAACTTGCACAGTTTACATATGGACAAAAATGGTTTTAGACCCAGTTTACACCTGTATTTACACTTGTGATCCGATCGACCAAAACATATCTTAATACAGGTATAAACAGGGTCTGAGTGTGTTTACATGCAAAAAAAAAAAAAAAAAAAAAAAAAGACAATAATGAATAGGATTTTTGATAATACTGTTTACATGCAGAGAAAAACTGGGTTAATGTGCAAAAAAATCTGGTGTTGCTTAAACACTTTATGGACTTTCCCTGCTTAACAAAAAAAAAAAAAAAACTTACACAGGTTATTAATCATAATTCTTTAAAATGTCATAAAATGTCATAAATCATAAAATCATATTAATCATAAAATGTCAGGTTATTAATCATAATTGTATAAAACCATGCATGTAAACACACTCATTGTATTCTTGTTTATTTTTTGGTGGGATGCAGTGTGTGCCATGAGTTTTTACAGATGCTGTTGGCCTTTGATGTCCATGTCTTTTGAAAGTCAATGAGACTGACAGACAACTGGGTTTCCTTTGCAATGAGGCCCTCTTAGCTCCTTTTGACTCCATGAATCCCCTTCCCTTTGAATATGGTACTTTGTCCTCTGGATGCAACTTAGAGTTGTTTTCTTTCTCTTTGCCTCAAAAGCAAGAAGCTTTATCCCAACTATTATACTCTGACTTTCAAAATTACAAATCTTTGTTCACTTTCAGGACCTTTGTTCTAGTAAGGAGACAGGCAGTGAGAGTGGAGACAGGTGATATCCTCAGAAAGAAGTCTAAATGTAGCCGAAAAAGAGGACGGGATTCTTGACCAGTGATGTGCCACGGTCAAAACAAAAACACAAACAGGAAAAGAACAACCGAGTATTAAGCGACGTGAACAGACAAATGAACTGAACAAAACACAGGGAAAGTAATCAACAAAATGAATGAAAGGTGACTCAAACAATCAATGAAAACCATGGAAATAAACTGAAAACAAGGTAACAGAACTAAAAAAGTGAAAACAGAAACAAATACAGATAACCTGTTACATGATGTTCAACGTTTGGAAGAGCTCACAATGTCACAAACATCACAAGAAATCTACTGTGCCACAGATTTCAGCCGCAGAAGTCAGCCCACCCTAGCATCTTCACAGCTACTCGAGTGACATTTTTCTATGTCTAGCACACTATTCCTGGTGTTCTGATAAAATATCATCCCCCACCAAAAAAAACAAGTGTGCTTTCTCCAGGGAGAAAAGTATCCTAGAAGAAGAACATTTGTAACAGACATGAAAAGACTCATTTGGTCACATATCGAAGTCCATTTTCAGCCCATCCCTTTAATGCATTTCGTCTGCAAAGCCACATGACCTGTTGAAGATGATGTCATCCTGAGCCATCAGAACAATCTTCTGTACTTTTTCAGGTAAAGTCAGGTAGATTGGTACACGTGAAATCATCTGCACTACACTACAGAAGAAGTCTGTAAAAATAAGCTCCAATGTGCTGAGTAAATATGAAGGAATTTTCCAAATTGTTTTTAACAGGTGTTTTAGGCTATCCATATTTTGAATTACACATTGCATTGTGTTGTGTTTTAGGGTTAAAGTGCCCCTATTATGCCATTTTTCATGTTTTGGGAGTCTTCTACAACAGGTTTACATCCATGCAAGGCAGGGATGGACTGGGACCAAAAATCGGCCCTGGCATTTTGGCCCAGACCGGCCCACGCACCACCACATAAGATCACAAATACCACCTGTCCTTCCGCTTATATATATATATATATATATATATATATATATATATATATATATATATATATATATATATATGTCATGACTATATAGTTATATATTACTAATTATATAATTTCATTATATATATATTTATTTTATTTATTTATTTCTTTTTTTTAAGTTGTTTACAACCAAGTCACCAAAATACGATGAATACACACTGAGCATAACCCAACACACAACAGTAAATCTATTAGCCTTATTACAGTTTACATATTCTTATCACAATGTTAATTGTTGTTGGTGTGGGTGACTTATATCCAACAAGCTATGGTAAACAAGCTAGGTAACATTATAATCGCTAAAATAGCGGACTCACGGGAAAAAATCATCAGTTATCATCTTTTTTTGTTGTTGTTGTTATGACTAATTACTCAGCACCGTCTGCATTAAAGAGAAAATAATCACTTCATCCGATGTTTTTGAATAAAATAGCCTTGACAGCCGACTTACTGGAACTCATCTGTCTGTAGAACCCGCCGGCGCCGCCGGACTTCTACAGAATCTACGCACAAGCGAGTGTGACGTTCGCGGTGGACCAAACCACTGTGAGGCAAGGGAGGGGTGAGTCAAAATGTTTCTAAACTTAAAACGCCCGTTTGCGTTTGTATTGCTTTACTACATACATAATTATTTTAAGTTTATATAATTTATACACAATACTTAGCGTGGTTATTAATTATATTTTTTGGGGGGGACAGCACTCAGATAAGGGGGTCCTGACCCCCCTGTCCCCCCGCTATTTACGCCCCTGCTGCTACTGCTGAAAACATTTGTGTCAATTTGACACATTTGGCAGCGTCTTTTTCTCTTACGCAGCTTCTCTGCACCTCCTTTGCGTTTCTTCTCCATGATCACCATCACACTGAAACTGCGTGCAGGCAGAAATCCTATAGATGGTACTGTTCAAAGATATGATTGGGCCAGTCCAGTGTCAATCAAGAAAACAACCAATGGGCCGCTGAGCTACATGTTTCATGAGCCGCGTCTGTCAGAAGGAAAAAAAAACTAGCCTATGTGATATTTTTGACTAAAGTGTTTTGGGCCAGCAGCCCAGTGTCAATTGAAAAAGTATTGGGCCGCCGATCTAGGCCTACCACTTTCACTTTATTTATTTATTTATTTTTTTGCGGTCGGCGACCGTCGGCCCCAAAAAGCATGTCGACCCACCGGGAAAGTGCCCGGTATGCCAGATGGCCAGTCCGCCCATGATGCAAGGTCAAAAAATCACTTTCGTTTTCTCATAATATACATTTAATATCACCTAATTTCTCAAGGATTCTTAAACGATTTGTTCGAAGATTCAGTCTCTCTGAATCCTCCTTTCCGTGAGTCTACTCTGTTTTGATTGGTCAGAAAGCCCATTCTGTTGTGATTGGTCTACCACATTGCCTTAACTGAATTACAGCTCCAGAGGCTTATCAGTTCTCAAGACATTGTACAATGTATGGACAGAAAAGATGGTATCGATTTTACCTTATCAATTCAAGCCCAAGTCCGACTATGAAATGACTGAATCAGTCGATCAACCAGAGACTCAATCGCAAGCACAACTGGAGCAGGACATTTCTCAGTGGTAGGCTAAGTGTCAACTTAGTTTGTGGTATGTTATAATACATGATAGCAGCGTCATTGTTACAGTTTGTAATTCAATGGAGCAAGCTGGTCCAAATAAGCATTTTGCGAATCCCGCTTTGAACTCCCACGAGATTTGAGAAGCAGTCATCAGTAAAATGGCGGGAACACAACTAAAGATTTGGATTTTCTACTGTGGAATCATTAAAAATATGAATTTTAAACACTGATTCTTCACAGCCTCATTATTGGGAAGTGAAAGTAAAGCAAATTTACTTTCACAGTGTAGTACACAGCATCTTCTCAGGGTGGGTAAAGTTGTTTGAGGGCGGACAATGTAGAACATACAGTAGGTGGGCATTATGCAAATCTGTTACACAGTGACGTGGAAGTGGGATTCATATGATTTCCTCACTCATACAAAATCTTATGATTTGTCTAAACCCCAGTAATGGTTATGTTTAGGGGTGGGGTTAGGGGTAGGTCATTCATATAAATTCATACAAATTTGGCAACTCCTAAAACACGTATGTTTTAGCCAAAATCATACAAATTCATACGATTTATGCACCTCATAAAATACATAGGAATTGCTGTGAGATCAGGTTGATTTATCTGGTCAATAAAATACCTTAGTGTAATAAAAATGTAATAAAAGCACCATCTCCATGTTGCCTTTACAACATTTTAAATCCCTCAGTTCTCGCTATCTCCGGAAAGCCAAACCAATGTTGATTCTTGTTTTATTACGAGCTCTATCACGTTTTCTTTTTGCCAGCAGACTCTGCTCTGTTAAGGTCTTTTTTAATGGGTGATTCCCCAAAGTTTGGAGATTTAGCGTGCTCCATGTCAACATTTCTCGCTCATTGTGACAATTAACCTATGCCACTCCCACACCAGTCAAAGTAGCCGGAGCAACTTTTCTCTATTTACGGATATGACGAGACACATAATCCTGTCCACATAGAATGTTATAGACAAATGAAAAACACATCAAGAGCTGTTTTGATCATTCTCAGTATAGAAACATCATGTCTAAACAAAAGCTTTGACATTGATTTTTTTCATGTCTGGACACTATAAAATGATGAGTCCTCTAAATACTCTTATTGATCTTTGCTCTGTGGCTCACTGATCCTGAAGAGGGATGGAATAGACTCTGACATTCACATGATACGCTTTTGTCCGTTACAATATTATGGTCTCTTTTTTTTATCTCACCCTTGTGAAGGACAAATGACAATCTATGTGTGCATATTATCTGGCCATTTGCACTGATAGGTCTATTTCTGATTATCACAGTAATATTTACAGCATAAATGGTATCTAGACATAATAAGTGTGTAATTACTGAAGCAAAGACAGATTGACGATTGAAACTGATAACTCTGTTGTATTCTTTTTGTCTCAATAGGAATTTTAGCGCTTTGCATTTATCTTGTGTATGTCTAGTGTGCTGCTAAAGGTCAATTGATTGGTGCTTGGGGCTTGTAAAAGGTCAGAAACGGCTGTGACTTTGTGTCTGCTGGAGAGAGGAAATACTCTTGTGTCGCTCTGTCTGTGGTCTCTCTCAGGGGGGATTCTGGTAGAAGCCGCTGCTCCAGTGTCACGTTTCTCTTAGTGGTCACGGTTAGGACTCGGATGGGACCGAATGATTGAAGATCGAACCGAGGCTCAAGGATTTTCCATTCCCAATCAACTTCACTCCAAATTCGCTGTGAAGTTGTTGTTTTTGCCGCAAACACTCTGCAGTGGGCCGAGCAGCCACTCATACTCGGTACCAATCAATCCGCTAAACAAGCTAATAACGGTCATTAGAGAAGCACTGCACTCCCCGTTTTTAACATTCATTGAGCAAATGGGAAGGGGGCAGAGCCTGTGTCACATCCTGTGGTTTAGATAAACCTCCCCCTCCTTCTCCATTTAGCTGATCAGATTTGGGACAGAAGGAGCTAGGAAGTTTAGCAAGAAAACTCAGCATGGCAGAGCATGACTCATTAGCATGGGGATGACACCAAGCCTGTTGAGCTGAGTTTGTGCAAAAATGTAAGCAACTCTTGCTGCTTCTTGATTTTTGTAATTTAATAAGGTTAATTCAAAGCTTGATTCAGTTCGTTGGTTTTAATATCTGTGCCACTGGTACAACAATGCAGGAACTATTTTGATTTGTGAAATGAGCAGACGTATCAGATTTTAGAGGCCCTTGTAAAGTAAAATATAATAAGTGTATGTGGATTTAGGTGATTGTGAAAATAAATCAATAAGCCACAAGAGACCATGTATTACAGTGATGTTGCCACAGATTAGGCTGTGTCCACCAAAGTGCCTATAGCCCTGGGTATACTTAGTTTTTTTATGCGTACGCTAGTGTACGTGCACAGTCGAACGCACAGCCTTGGAAAGTATACTTCATTTGACTCGTACGCATACACAGGTGTTCGACGAATGTCGAAAAAGTGACAGTGATGAGTGCAGCGTTTTACTCAAATTTGAACATTCTTCTACTGGACCAGTAAAAAACGCAGAGCACTCAACGCCTCGTTACGCTCCTGATGTTTAAAAAACATGGCGCTCCCATTGAAAACAATTTAAAAAGTATGTTAGCTGCTGAAAGAAAACGCTTTGGTGGACACACTGCCTATTTTGGGACTCTTGACGCATCTTTTGGGCATCAATTGTGTGATGTATTCTACATTTTTGTTGTATTCTGCTAATTTGTGGCCAGAATAATGTTATTTAGCTAACATAAATAAATATTTGTTGAATTGGCAAAAATGGCTTGTGATAGTCTTGAAAGGATCAGCAAACTGATCAGTAATGCACAGTGTTGGATGTAACCAAAGTCCCTTTAAGACAAGTCATTTCACTCTGCGGCCATCTTTGAAACACTTCTCGGGCATACAAGTGCAGCTCCTATCTCTTTGAATGGGGAAACATCAAATTCTCCAAAGCTGTTCGGCAAGATTTCAATTAAAGGTGCCCTAGAATCAGAATTTGAATTTACCTCGGCATAGTTGAATAACAAGAGTTCAGTACATGGAAAAGACATACATTGAGTTTCAAACCCCATTGTTTCCTCCTTATGTAAATCTCATTTGTTTAAAAGACTTCCGGAAAACACTCGGATCTCAACATAACACCGACTGTTACGTAACAGTCGGGATCATTAATATGTATGACCCCAATATTTGCCTAATGCCAGACGAGAGTTGTTGCTATTTTCATTTTTAAACACGTGCAGTCTGTATAATGCATAAACACAACTTCATTCTTTATAAATCTCTCCAACAGTGTGTAATGTTAGCTTTAGCCACAGAGCACAGCCTCAAACTCACACAGAATCAAACGTAACCATCTAAATAAATACTTTACTCACATAATTCGAAGCATGCATACAGCATACATGACGAACATCTTGTAAAGATCCATTTGAGGGTTATATTAGCTGTGTGAACTTTGTAAATGCGCTGTAATATAATCGAGAGCTCGTGTGGCAGATGGAGCGCATCTCTTAAAGGGGCCGTGCTGAAAAAATCAGTGCATAGTTAATGATGCCCCAAAATAGGCAGCTAAAAAAAAAAAAAAAAAAAAATAAATCTATGGGGTATTTTGAGCTGAAACTTCACAGACACATTCAGGGGACACCTAGGACTTATATTACATCTTGTAAAAAAAACAATCTATGGCACCTTTAAATTTCATATTTGAAATCACCAATGAAATCTGACAACGACTGTCTCATAAATTTTGTTTCGGTAAAAAAAACAACAACTGGATTTTTCAGGCTGGATCAAGCTAATGCGCAGTCCTAAGTGCGCATCTCTATAGGAAGCACGTGTCTGACTGTTTCTATAGGAACCGGAGCTTCTAACTGCCCCTGCAGTGACGCGATGACTTTACCAATCATCGATTGGCACTTATTTGGAAGGTGGGACTTATTCCACCATATTACGCGCTGCACTTTCTCCCATTCAAAACAATACGTGTGACACGTCTTGTGTTATTATAGTCTTTGGTGTAATGCATTACAAGTAACGGGAGTTGCGTAATCAGTTACGTAATTACACGCTGTGTAATTATGATAGTTATTGTAGTTCTAGACTAAATATGAGCAGGCATTTACTCATCTCACTTGCACAAAAACAGATTCCAGTGAAATGCAAACTCAGAACATTATGCAAACCTGCAATGATTAAATGTTAAATAAGTTAATACAAATAGACTTTATGTATTTAATCTTATTTTATTAACCAATGCCGCTTCTGACCTTCAGTGATCCAATTCAGTTATACTAATGAGCAAAAATGACTTCAGATAAACATCACATCTGTGTTTAATTTTGATTTTATTACTTAAGTAAGAGTGTTGAACTTTCTTCTCCTGCGTCCTAATTTTCTGCAATCCAGAACAGCAGCACATCTGAAAGGTTTGTTTGAGCGGCGCCTTCTACTGAACAGGCGTGAATTTGCATTTCCTTCATCCTGAGGCTTATTCATTTCACTTTTGGTGGGAAAGGGCCTTTACATTTGCCAAAAATACAACTTTTTTGTTGTAATGCGAAAGTACGCTATGCATTACTTTCCATTAAACAGTAACTAAGTCATGCAATTAGTTAATTTTTAAGGGAGCAACACAATAGAAAAAGTACGTTTTGGATTTACATTTATAGCATTTTTTGTCAAGAAAAAATTAATTATTCAACACAGTATTTCCTAAATATTTCAGGTTTGCCATCACGGGGAAAAAACAACTTTAAAATATATTGAAATAGAAACAGTTGTCATAAGTTGTAATAATATGTTACTGCTTTTTTTTAAAATGTATCTTAGATTGAATAATTACAATCTTGGTGAGCATCAGAGACTTCTTTTAAAAACATTTAAAAATCTTACCAACCCCAAACTTTATTTGCAGTTGCTACTTGGTGCATTAATATATAATTGCGCAGTTACAGGGGTGTGTTTAAAGTCATTTTACAGTTTCAGGCTCATCCAATCAGAATTTAGAGTTTGAACTATATTGTGTTAATAAACAACTTAAAATACTACACAATGCACTACTAATGTAATAGCATGTGAATGAGTCTGCATCCCATAAGCAGATGCACCGTTCTCTAAATGCACCTTTCTCTGGCAGTTTTTAAAGCCTAAATTACTTTGTTTCTACTAATGAAACTAATTCAGTTTTGCACTGATGTTCATCACACCCCCATGCCATGAGCTGATTTACTGGCACATGGTCTATGGCTCAGTGATCAATGTGAATGGAAGAGCAGGAGAGCAAATTGCTGGCTTAGGAATGCATGGATGACCTTGTTTGACCTGAAAATTCTGCCTGTTATGGAGCAGATCTGAGTGGGGAGCTTTAGGGAAAGGGTAATACTGTATCTCTTTACCTCTCTGATGTACTCTGGGTGGGAAATTGGCACTCACATATTTAATTTAACGCTTACACAACCTCAAGGCAGTATGGACAGGTATTAGATGGTGACATTCTTGCATAAATGATAATTGTGAGATGTAATTCTATTGATGCTACAAGGTGAATTAAGTGAGACACTGGGCTTAGAATTCATAAGAGGAACATGGTCACCGTGATTTTGCAAAGTAAGACAACATGTCAACATATTGTAGCCCTAACTATTCCCTACCCCTAAACCTAACCCTACCCATACCTTATCCCTAAAATCAGAGGGAAATGATAGGTGAATAATACCAATGTAGAAGCACCTAACCCTGATTGCAAGCCTAAACTTGACATAAACTGTAAACTTGTCCCTCAAATCTGATTGGTTGATTGGAATGTTGTTCCAGGATGTCACTCCAGGAACATGTTGTACTTGGTGTACAATCATGTTCACCACAGGGGTCATACAGTGCCTCCAATTGGTTTTATTTTGCTTTGTGTAACCTCTGTTTTCAAATGAACTGCCGCACCTGATAGATTCATTCCACAAAATGACTCTTAGACATCTTTAATTAATTCATTTCATACTCATCTCTCTCAACCATGTATGTAATAATGTTACCCCACCCCTCAACACTTTTTTTTTTTTTTTGGGAGATGATTACCATATCCTAGCGCTTTAAGATTTTTCTTAGCTTTTCGTTGTCATGGTGACAGGTCTCTATGCTTGCATCTATAATTAAGACAGTGAATTAGTGTCTTGATCACCAGAGTCTTATCCCACTATCACCACAAGAGGTCGCCACTCAACCTATGAATGACTGTGTCTAGGCGCTGGAAAAAACTTGCATCTGTGAGTTCTGTTTTTTTTCTTATTTTGCCCCTTAATTGAACTGATATTTTAATTAATCAACTAAGGGAGCGCTTTATATTTTTGGAGGTAATGTAACATCATGGTAGATTGGTATTTTCTTTTACTTTTAATGGAAAGTAATGCATAGCGTACTTTCGCGTTACAACAAAAAAGTTGTATTTTTGGCAAATGTAAAGGTCCTTTCTCACCAAAAGTGAAATGAATAAGCCTCAGGATGAAGGAAATGCAAATTCACGCCTGTTCAGTAGAAGACGCCGCTCAAACAAACCTTTCAGCTATAATATAAATAGCATACCAAGTAGCTTGCTATCTATTTAAATAGTCATTGGTTATTTCTCACCAAACTATCTAATTTTCAAGCAAATTGAGGGTTTAACACAGGAAAATTACAGTTTAGCTCGTTGTTTAGTGGTACAGCATTTGTTATTGGTAAGGCAATATGAAGTACATTCGACCAAACAAACTTAAAATGATGAGGACACCATAAGTAATACTGTTTCTGTGGTTACAATGAAGAAACGGCAAAAATTGTTTAATGTCCAACAAACTTGGGAGTTATTCCAGCTAAATATGCCACGTGTAAGTGCTATGCCTGTAATGACAGAGAAAACAAATATTACCATTGAAACCACAAAACGCACTACTACTAGGTAAGTATTCAATTAGAAAGTCCAGATGATTGATATAATTGGGACACAAGAGGCTGGGTGAAGAGGTTAAGGATAACCCAAGGGCAAAAAGCATACAAAAGGTCAAAATTGGCCAGTAGCCTAATCTTCCTCTTCTCAACACATGCCAGTCACATGCCTCTTGTAATGTTAGGGAATATAATGATTTATCGCAGTTGAAAATACAATTTAACTACTGTCCCACTCTGCAAACCTATACTTATTTTGATTTCACACGCTCATCAAACCTCATCATTTTTTTTTTTTTTTTGTGTTGTTGTAATGAAAACTGAGATTGAAAGTTTGGAAATGGAGAGACAATACCCTCTGGTGGTACTGATGGAGGTATAGCTTTGTAAATGGTTAGTTTTCATTGGAAAGCACAAAGATATTGCATGTACAATCTCAGGTACAAAATTTGAAATTATACATTTTTTGCCACGTTAGCTTCTGATACGATATACGCATGTGGCCGTGCATGTGTGCGTGCGCCATAATAAGAGTTTCAGATGAAGTAACTTCGTCCGTCTTGTGAAAAAATAACTAGCAAACACATTGTTTTATTGTAATAGTGTGTTTAAATCACCAAAAAAACATTCTAAAGAAACACACAAAAAGGAGGGTCTTTATTTGCATGACATGTTCCAACTGTGCATATCATACAGTTATGTCAATCACACACATACACATATTTTATTCATGAGTTTATTTATAAGCATTATCCATGCTTGAATTACTGTGTGCGAGTAGGAAAAGCTTAAACCAACAGTGTTCAAAGAAAACTCTTATACATACCCCGGGGCCGGGGCTGCAACAGATACCAAACCTGATATTCCGGCTACTCTGTTTTTATGGCTTTATACATGTTACTACACTTTCAGGAAACTTCACCCATTCATTTTTTGTGTATGAACCAGCACTCACATTATCTCTCAAATCCTTTTGGATCCAGTCTTCCTTCATTTCAAGTTCATCTCATCTCAAAAAAACATTGAGTATTATCTTCTCTGTAGCAAATGCTTAATACAAGGACATATTAAACATACAAAGCCAGGTTTTTGTATTTCTGTAAGCTTTAAGACATATACAAACAAAAAGAGATTTGAACCATCAGCAAAGGTGTTCACAGTAATACAAATGAACATAATTAGTTAAGTTATCAAACAATACGACTGAGACCCTGCTGGACCGGCAGGGAGTATCGGGCACATGCCCTTATCAGTTCTCCGTCCAACGGATACTAAATGGATAGCTGGGCTGGAAAAGTGATAAGGAGATGTGGTCGACTGAAATCGAAGTCTCACCATGATGGAAGAGTCCCCTGTAATATGTCCAACTCCCCATCGTGAGACATAGACGTCCAGTATAATCACAGCAGTAGAATGTCAAAAAATGTCCATCCTCAACACCCATCAGAAACGAAAAACCATCTGTCCCATATTTCTTAAAACCTCCGACCTGTTGACTAGGGGAGTATCTAGAAAACACTTACTGAGAAAGTTGTTTAGACACACCTCATTGATGAGTTTTATGTCACATTAGCCCGACCCTATTGCGCTTTTTCTAAGCTCTCATTGGTCCACATCTGAGATTCAGATTTCAGTCTCTCATCAGAAAGTCAGCCAATGGGGTGGGAAAGGAGTGCACAGGCAGTTGAATTGGGAAAAAGGTGCTATGCACACAGGTGTGGTTCAGCTGTGCATTCCAGCACACACATACCTGTCAGCTTAGACTTCATCTCCATGCCCTGAAGAGACAGGCTGTCTCCCAGTAAGAGTACTGCTTAAGATCGTTCAGACCACATTCCTCCCTTTAATTATTTTTCACTTGCATGTAACCAAAAATTTCTCATCCAGAATCCAAAGTGCCCTAATTTTCAGTATAAATGAGATTCAGTGGGGTCCAAATGTTTGACGCCACACTGAAAATCTGATATTCAAAATCCTAGTAAGAAGAAAAATGATTTGGATTTTTGAAAAGTGTAAAACAATGAAAAGTTAGGTAAAACACTCTAAAAAAATATTGGGTTGAGCCTTTTGTGTCTTTTTTTGTTGTTGTTGTTGTTTTTCCAGTGTTTGGGTAGTTTTTGTGTTACCCAGATCCTGGGTCAGACGTAACAACCCAGTGTTTGGGTAGTTTTTGTGTTACCCAGATCCTGGGTCAGACGTAACAACCCAGTGTTTAGGTAGTTTTTGTTTTTACCCAGATCCTGGGTCAGACGTAAGAACCCAGTGTTTGGGTAGTTTTTGTGTTACCCAGATCCTGGGTCAGACGTAACAACCCAGTGTTTAGGTAGTTTTTGTTTTTACCCAGATCCTGGGTCAGACGTAAGAACCCAGTGTTTGGGTAGTTTTTGTTTTTACCCAGATCCTGGGTCAGACGTAAAACCCAGTGTTTGGGTAGTTTTTGTGTTACCCAGATCCTGGGTCAGACGTAACAACCCAGTGTTTAGGTAGTTTTTGTTTTTACCCAGATCCTGGGTCAGACGTAAAACCCAGTGTTTAGGTAGTTTTTGTTTTTACCCAGATCCTGGGTCAGACGTAAGAACCCAGTGTTTGGGTAGTTTTTGTGTTACCCAGATCCTGGGTCAGACGTAACAACCCAGTGTTTAGGTAGTTTTTGTTTTTACCCAGATCCTGGGTCAGACGTAACAACCCAGTGTTTAGGTAGTTTTTGTTTTTACCCAGATCCTGGGTCAGACGTAACAACCCAGTGTTTAGGTAGTTTTTGTTTTTACCCAGATCCTGGGTCAGACGTAACAACCCAGTATTTGGGTAGTTTTTGTTTTACCCAGATCCTGGGTCAGACGTAAGAACCCAGTGTTTGGGTAGTTTTTGTGTTACCCAGATCCTGGGTCAGACGTAAAAACCCAGTGTTTAGGTAGTTTTTGTTTTTACCCAGATCCTGGGTCAGACGTAACAACCCAGTGTTTAGGAAGTTTTTGTTTTTACCCAGATCCTGGGTCAGACGTAACAACCCAGTGTTTGGGTAGTTTTTGTGTTACCCAGATCCTGGGTCAGACGTAACAACCCAGTGTTTGGGTAGTTTTTGTGTTACCCAGATCCTGGGTCAGACGTAACAACCCAGTGTTTAGGTAGTTTTTGTTTTTACCCAGATCCTGGGTCAGACGTAACAACCCAGTGTTTGGGTAGTTTTTGTGTTACCCAGATCCTGGGTCAGACGTAACAACCCAGTGTTTAGGTAGTTTTTGTTTTTACCCAGATCCTGGGTCAGACGTAAGAACCCAGTGTTTGGGTAGTTTTTGTTTTTACCCAGATCCTGGGTCAGACGTAAAACCAGTGTTTAGGTAGTTTTTGTTTTTACCCAGATCCTGGGTCAGACGTAAGAACCCAGTGTTTGGGTAGTTTTTGTGTTACCCAGATCCTGGGTCAGATGAATAAACCAGTGCTTGGGTAGTTTTTGTGTTACCCAGATCCTGGGTCAGACGTAACAACCCAGTGTTTAGGTAGTTTTTGTTTTACCCAGATCCTGGGTCAGACGTAACAACCCAGTGTTTAGGTAGTTTTTGTTTTACCCAGATCCTGGGTCAGACGTAACAACCCAGTGCTTGGGTAGTTTTTGTTTCCCAGTGTTTGGGTATTTTTTGTGTTACCCAGATTCTGGGTCAGACGTAACAACCCAGTATTTGGGTAGTTTTTGTTTTACCCAGATCCTGGGTCAGACGTAACAACCCAGTATTTGGGTAGTTTTTGTTTTACCCAGATTCTGGGTCAGATGTAACAACCCAGTGTTTGGGTAGTTTTTGTTTCCCAGTGTTTGGGTATTTTTTGTTTTACCCAGATCCTGGGTCAGACGTAACAACCCAGTATTTGGGTAGTTTTTGTTTTATCCAGCTCCTCGGTCAGACATAACAACCCAGGGGTTGAGTTATTTATCACAGGCTTTTTGCAACCTCTTCAGTAGAGAGCAGCGCAGCTCTATCAAATAGGTGCTTATAGCTCTATCAAATACAGGTTTGTGTACATTTTATTTTATCTAAAAATTAATTATTGTTCTGTATATCATTTAATTTTATGCAAAGCAACATACAGGGGCATGATGTGAGTCAACTAAACGAGTGTCACGTCGGTATTTTTGCGTGATGGGAAGCCTTGCATAAACTTTTATGATTTTATTCAAAAAGAGACCGAATATAAATATGTAGGATGTTCTCAGAATTGTGCACTGATTATTTATGGACAGGTTATGGGGTTTTGTGAAAATTGTTTAATTTTTACTTCTAATATTTGTTAAACGAGCTTAAATGTAGGCAATATGTATTAAAAACGATATAAAATATGCTATTCTATAAAATATGATTGAATTAATGGAATTATCATGCAAACCAATGGTTGTGTGAAGTACTTAAAAAAAGTTTACAGGTTTAAGTTAATCCGTAAACAATAATTCATGTATGATGTAAAAAAAAAAAAAAAAAAAAATGTAAAAATGAATCAACCCATTATGCTGGTTTAAATAAACAACCCAATTTGCTGGGTAAAATTAACCCAACATGCGTTCTGTCCTATATTTACCCCTTGGGTTGTTTTTAACCCAGTTACATGTAGTTACTGTGGTAATAAATATACATAATTACACACAACTAAACTGACCCTAAACCAAACCCTAATCCTAAAGTTCATGTATTTAATCATTATTACTCAGTACTTAAATGTATAATTACACTGTAACACAGACACCTTAAAATAAAGTGTAACCGAAAGTTATTACATAAAATGAATCAGAAATATTTCTAGGTCACTAAAACAATTAGGTAATTTCGGTGCAATTATAGGGCACTAAATAAGCACAAAACTTGTGCTGATGTGTTTATATGCTGTGTCTGTTTTGTGTTGTTGCAACATTAAAGAATCAAGATGGCAAAAGATACATTGGTTGAGTCTGGAAATTTTCATTTATCTGAGGGTCAAGACAAAAACCCCATTATTGATAGTCCAGGGCCGTCACTAGAGGGAAAAAATATGGTGACTATTCACGGGCCCCCCAGAACGAAGAAAAAGCTTGTGTATTTTAGGTTGCCCAGCCACTATCACAAGTCACAGAATGCTTCTTAAATATTTATGTGGTACTGTGGGGTTATCCGAGTATGTCTGTGATACAGATGTTTCCCATACAGTATTAATGAGTGTTTCTGGCCCGTCTCGTCCCTGTTCCCTGCGATGCCCGTCACTTGCACTTGCTGCTGTTGTGTCTGCTGTGCCAGTTTCTGTTTGTGTCTGTGTGCTTGTTTAGCCCCGTTTGTTCACAGGCTTCTAGAGAATAAGCCAAACTTAAAGACCCAGCTGGTGGTGCAATGTTAAATATAGGTTATACTGAGACTTCTAACACTAGAGTATAAATAATCCTCAAGTATGATTTCAGTCCAGTGAGTAGAGATCATAAACCACAGAATATACATAAACCACAATGACTGCACTGACTTGATCAGTCAGTCACTTTACAAAATGGCAGTCATTTGTGACTGTTATATAAAATTATGTGTAATAATTGACTTTAACAATGAATTCTAACTTTAGTGTCATTTTTATAAATTCGTCAATAAAAATAGCAAATTTATTTAAAATTTTTGTAATGGCAAATATTTAAAACATGACTTCAAATTTGTCTTTATTCTCATTCAATTATTAAAATTAAAATTATAAATTTATTATTAAAAATACTTTAATGTTGTGTCCATGGGTTGTGTTTCAACTCTTTTACAAAGTGAACTCTTCAGTGATTTATTCAGTTTATCTTGTATTTTAGCCCTAAACAAATGGTCATTTAAAAAAAAAATTATTATGTAAAGTAATGCATTACGCAGTGCTGAGTAGATAACTTGTAGATTGTAGTCCTTTACTGATTCCAAATTACATGACAAAAATTGCAGTTAGTACAGTAATCCATAAAAAAAGTTCTATTTTTGGTAAATGTAAAGGCCCTTTCGCACCAAAAGTGAAATGAATAAGCCTCAGGAATTTGAGGTTCCAGTCAATAAAATAGGAAACCAAAGTAACTTACATTACTTTTTCGAAAAAGTAACAGATAATTTGTATCTTTTTTTTCCCCCATGAGCCAGGACTCGAACTCAGGGATCCCGAAGCTCAATGGCACCAATGTTTGTTGTAAATTTAAAACTAATGTGTTACTTTACTAGTTACTTGAAAAAAGTAATCTGATTACGTAACTCACATTACTTGTAATGCGTTACCCCAACAATGATTATAACTATAATATTAATAAAACTGTAATGATTTAGCTTTTTATGGGCCAATGCAATGCTTAAATGCATTATCGATCTGATTAAATGATAAATCATGCAAACATTTACTTTAAAAATCACTGTATGAAACTGAAAAATGTTTCATAGAAAGACCCTGAGACAGTGCTGTTTTGCTGACATTCCAAAAAATGTTATTTTACAAATAAACTTCCAGTTTTTTAAATGTTTTAAAAACATTTTTGTGAACGTTAAGGGAACATTACGTTTTATCATTTGGGAATGTTTCTGAATTTTCAGAGAACATTCAAAAGTAACAAGTATAACATAAAAAAAAAACATTAGATGAACATCCAACTAAAGGAAAAAACGTTCCATGATTGAACACTTCCCTGTTCGGTGAGAATGTTTTGAAGACATGTACATCTCAATGAATTAAAAAAATTAGCTGAGTTGAAGTTAATTTGCCCTCAACACTGCACACACCAGCTCTGTGCAGCTTTTCTGCATGGCCGCCTTCCGGGATCCTGATCCATAGCGACGCGTAAAGTCAGAAGGACGGGGGAGTGAGTCCCCTCGCTCTGTGTCTGCGTGCATTGCACACCCTGGTTATCTTAGTCCAGTTCCTCTCAGCCTGGTGTGAAAGTGTCGAGCTAAAGAAAACAGGGGCGACCCGCTCTTGATCCAGTTCCGGCTTTCTTCTCCACACCAGCTGCCAGCTGCACTCACACGGATGAGGGGAGATCTGCTAAAGCATCTCCACTGCATTGCGGCGCTCTCTCCTGGGATTAGCTGGGCTCTGCATTCCCACTGTCATATTGCTGGAGTCTTCAGCGCGCAGGCAGCACCACAGAAGGCGGGGGTGGTGTGTGTGACATAGCAATGAGAGTATGAGGTGTGAGATGTGCGGGCTTGGTGGACTGGGCATTTTATCAGCTGGATCTCGGCATCAGTGTTCCTGTAAAGGCGGGAGAGGAAGATGCTGCGCATGAGGCAGCAAATAAACATTTTTACACTCTTAAAAATAAAGGTTCTTTAATGGCATTTGGTTCTTTTAACATCCATGAAACCTTCTTTAGTGGATTATTAAAATGTTCTTCACAGGAAAAAAAAAAAAAAAAGTTATTTTAAGAACTGTTCACTGAATGGTTCTTTGGGGAAGCCAAAATGGTTCTTCTATGGCATTGCTGTGAAAATCATTGCTTTGGAACCTGCATTTCTAAGGGCTTGTTCACACAGAATCCGTTTTTGCTTTAAAAAACACGAGATGCATGCAGTGGAATCATGGGGAAAAAACGTAAGGTCTCAAGACACGATGAACTTGAGCGCCACGTTTTTAAAGCGCCGTGTCATGCACGAGACACTGCAAAAGACGAGAGCGCAATGGTCACATACGTCCGTCTAGCACGCATTTACATAGAAAAACAATGGAAAAGTTGTGCATTGGAATTGAAAAACGCTTTCTGTGTGAACAGCCCCTTAAGAGAGCTCAAGTTAAAATCATTTCAACTGTTAAAAAACGCATATAGAAACCTTGCATTTTTTTCCCCATTCCACTGCCTGTGTCTCACGTTTTTCAAAGCAAAAATGTGTTCTGTGTGAATGAGCGCTAACACACAATAAGTCTTTGCGTCCAAAAACGCGATACGCAGTACTCAGGAATGGTTTTTAAAAAAGCGCAGTGCAGAACACTAGGGTCTCGAGACGCGCTTTAGAGACGTGATGCAATAATGACAATAGCGCAAATAATAGAAATAGGCAAACAGCAGAATAGATAGATACTATTTTTGACATGGGGAAAAAAAGAATATAATTGCACTGGCTATGCCATGTTTCCGTCAAATAAAACAGTCGCCATACCAACTTGCGACTGTAAACAGAAGCTCGTAATGCTTGCCCCGCCTCCAAGTTCTTTTGATTAGTCCACTGTTTTAGAACTGACATTGATGAGCAGCGCTGCGTGTAAAAGTTGAAATTCTTTTAACTTGACAAGGTGTCTTAAAAACAAAAAAGCAAGCGTAACAGTCAAACACGTCTGTCTAGTGCATAGGGGTGTGACGAGACAGGTATCTCACGAGACGAGACAAGACTCGAGATTGAGTTCACGAGACGAGACGAGACAAGACAAGATTTTTACACACTGTTTTTAAGAAATCTTCAATGGTGAAATATATAACTAGAAAAAATATTCTGCAGGTGTATTTGAAATGTTTTAACTAATCATCTTGTAATGAATGTCATTTCAGTTCTACTTAATAAAAACAGTATAAATAAAAATGTTAACACTTTAAAATAAGGTCTCATTTAATGTATTAACCAACATCAACTAACAATGAGCAATATCTTTGCTACAGTATTTATTAAAGGTCCCGTTCTTCGTGATCCCATGTTTCAAACTTTAGTTAGTGTGTAATGTTGTTGTTAGAGTATAAATAAAATCTGTAACATTTTAAAGCTCAAAGTTCAATGCCAAGCGAGATATTTTATTTAACAGAAGTCGCCTACATCAAACGGCCAGTTTGGACTACATCCCTCTACTTCCTTCTTTAATGACGTCACTAAAACAGTTTTTTGACTAACCTCCGCCCACAGGAATACACAAGAGTTGCGTTTGTAGAGTGTGTTTGTCGCCATGTCGTCGAAACGCTGTTATTTTCATCCCACAGTCCAATCACCGGGTCTGATTCCGGCTCAAATTGATAGGGTAAAATTAAAGACATGTTTACAATAACACTGAGCGCGTGCATCTCCACGTTATGGTAAGAGGCGTGACTTTTCCGGGCAAGATGCGCTAAGCTGCTGTCGAATCACAACACAGGAACCGCTGGCACAATCAGAACTCGTTACGTATTTCTGAAGGAGGGACTTCATAGAACAAGGAAGTCATCAGCCCGTTTTTATGACAGTGGAAACAGCGGTATACAGATAAGTAAATTATGTGAAAAATACTGTTTTTTTACACGCGAAACATGAACACATGTTATATTGCACACTATAAACACAATCAAAGCTTCAAAAAACCACGAAAAACGGGACCTTTAATCTTTGTTTATGTTAGTTAATAAAAATAGTCATTCATTGTTAGTTCATAGTTTACAGTGCATTAACTAATGTTAACAAATGAAACCTTACTGTTTGTGCTTAATAAGATTAAGAGAAAACTGTTATTCGTTTTCATGGTAACACTTTACATTAAGTGCAACCATAATCGCACTCTCAATATTCAAAGTGCAAATAAGACCAAATTTTTCTTTGATACAGAGCTGAGAGATGGTTACAACTACACTGCCCAGCCTAAAATAGCTTTCATATCGAGAGATATCTGTATTCATCAGGGAGCCGCTTTCAAAATGCGAGATATTGAAATCGCGTTTGAATGCGCCCTCGCGTTTACTTTCACTTTCAGCGATCGCGCGTAACTCTGTAAATATGGAGTGGCGGCGACCGTTATCTAACTGAATTAAATGTTTTTTATTTCAATACAAAGCAAAATGACAGTGGAGGAGTAATGTAAACGTAGCGGTGGCATATTCTTTCCTAATCATCCTAACACTCTGTCATGGCAACATCACGAGACTACTTTTCGCCTCGACGAGAAATCTCGTCACACTTTAGTCTCGCGAGATCTCGTGACACGAGATCTCGTCACACCCCTACTAGTGCATGTTTACATAAGCTGCGTTCCATTCGACAGGGTCCCTACGCAGTGTTCACTGCTCCCTACTCCCTCAGCACGGTATATCCGTTGAAGTGGACTTCGCTGGCAATAATCGCTCATTCGGAACGCACTGCAAACGTCATCAAAGACAGTCACGACGGTGTCGCGCAGATTATGATATAACGTAACATAAATAAATATATATTATAATTTACTTTCGAATTTAAAATTGACTCTTAACAGATTTGAAGCTGTAACTGTCATGCCACATGAAAATAAATTATCATTTGGTTAACTGTAAATGTATCTTAATCCATGGTCTGGGTCTCATCTCGTGCACTTTCTTTTCCACGCGCAGCCGCATAGTAAACACTTCTGAGGTAAATAAAGTAAAATAAAAAATGACAGAGCCTCAGCTGCTTTTCAACACTTTTACTTTGTCATGCCTATACAATAAAATATGCAAATGTAACACTCATAGCTATAACCATTAATACTTTCGTTCGTATAAGAATAACAAAAGGTACGAATACTCAAAACGCATAAGATACGTAAATTCCTCCATCGGAGAGCCGTTTAATAACTCTTTCAACGGCTCTGCTCCATCGTAGTTCTGTCTGGTGACGCGGTGCGCAATGACAGTTGGGAGATTTTACCTCTCTACTTCCTGTGAAGTGATGTATCGATGTTCCCTTATTCCCTATGCCGTTCGCAGTGCCCTTCAAACGGGACATGTTCGCTCCCTTCGGAATGGAATCTCACTTAAGATGGCGAAATACCCTGTGAAGTCCACTTCGCAGTCCACTTACGGTCGAATGGAACGCACCTTTAGAAAAACAATAGAAAAAGTAGCGCATTGGAATAGAAAAACATGTTCTGTGTGAACGGCCTCTAAGAGTGTAGTTTTTGTTAAAACTATTAATTTTCTCTATTATAGGTGTATGGAGGCTTGTTTGAAAAATGTAAATAAAAGTTATAGTTTAAAGGGGAAAAGTAAAAGTTATAGTTTGTAAGACAAACATTTTTTTTTTTATTCAGGAGCACCATCTTTTTTAATATGAGAAAAGGTATTCGTTAATATTCAGCCAAATGTAAGAAAAACATCTGCAAACTGTTCAGACTAGATTAATACCAACTAAAACTCCATAATTTATATAATATATTATTTAGTAAAATTATTGCAATAAATAGTCTAATATGTTTAGGATCACTATAACAAAAAAGATGACAATGCTGCATGGGAACTCTTGCTATTTCATTTTGCTCATTTGTAAAGCTTTGCATGTAAAAATAGCGATTTGTACCACTAGACTCGTTGGAAAAGGTAGCTTGTTACTTCAAACTGTTTTGAAAATCAATCAAATGCTTTCACTAAAATGTAGTTATTTAAAAAAAAAATGCTGGCAAAAATCCAAGCAAGACTTTTTGCTTTGTCAAACATTGTTTCTGGATGAATGAGCCATAGACTGTATGAGGAAATCAACCTACTTGTATTATGATTTTTTTTTTTTTTTTAAATGTCCTCTTCCACTTATAAAAAAAAAGTCCACTTTCAATGTTATTTTTGATAACTAGTGTGATCTAAGCGTCCATTGCTTTCACTTCATGTGCAATTTTACAATTTCCCAATTGACATCATGTTCTCCTCCAGATAAAGCACACTTAACTGTACATCATGAACTGGACTCAACACACAGCCAGCTCTAATTGAAAAAGGGCTAGAAATAACCACTAAGGTCCAAGGGCTAATAGTGTCATGATGAGAGATGATTGTACAATGGGTGGAAGGAGATTTACACACTCTGTTGTCTTGTAAAGACAAGAGTTGGTCAATGAGAAGGGCCTTGATTGGACCTTCTTTCTGACATCAGATAATTCTGTGTAATGATGCCTTTTCGCGGCTGCTAAATGAAGGGGTTGCGAAGGACACATACAATTTTGATCTAATGTAGGCTTTGTTGTACCCCTTAACATGACCAGGGCATATTTACTAGTATTTTACTTTATCATTCTTGGTCTCTTTAGTCTGCCATGCGCTGACATGTGAATAGGAATTGAACATTAAACATTTCTTGATCTTATAATTCAGCATCAGTCATTCGCATCTGTTACATTTTAAACCAAATCGCTACAAATATCAGCTAATTTATACTTAAAGAGGCCATATTATGCCCTTTTACAAAGTATTGATTTTGTTTTTGGGGTCTATTAGAATATGTTTTCATGCTTGAATGTTCAAATAGTTTTTCTTATATTTTAAATGCAAAAAAAAATAGGGTTTTTTTGGCTGTTCATTCACACAACAACGGGCCTGAAAATCTCCAAGATACTGCTGTAACGAACATGGCACTTTACAAAAACAGTAAAAGGATAAATATAATGTAAATATAGAAACATATAAATATAATGTAAATATAATGTAATATATATACCTGTATGTGTATGTGTATATATATATATATATATATATATATATATATATATATGTATAGATATTTAAAATAGAATGAAAGATATCGAATGTACTGAATGTTAGCTTGCTTATTGTGCTCAAGAGCACAATCTATTTAAGTCCACATATTATTTAACAAGAAATGATGCACCACAGCTTGAGATCTGTAGTTCCAACCACACAAGTTTGCGATGCTGTTTGCGAATGTTTATTGGAGCTTTGGTTTCAGGAAATGGCAAATCGTTGAACTGTGTTGGTAACAACAGAACTTGCGACTATAGTTGGCTAACAATGATTTCAGGAAACAGACCCCAGTTTACTGCCTGTCTCTGTGAAGCCCCTCCTCTGATTGGTCGGCTGGACCAGTGCAGAGCATGTTTCTAAAATGTCATGCCCCTTATTATATCCGCACAAGTCCTGCCGCCTAGTGGCTGGATGCAGTATAGGTCATAAACCCTGCCCTCTCCATGTAATCTAACAGAACGTGAATCAAACTAAACAATCAAATTACACTTCAAATAAATTTTTTTCAAAGATGGTTTCTATCATTTTAGGTAGTTTTTATCATGCCAATGTAATTTCAAGTGATTTTTTTTTTTTTATAAATAACTTTGTTTATAGTTAGTTATTTGATGCTATAAAAAGGGGAGTGTAATGTCATGATTGACAGCTGAGATTGACAGCTTCTTCATTTCCATAACTGTTTATTTCACACCAACATAATGAGTTGTCCTGCAGTAAACAGTATTAACCGATTCTGCGGGAGTGTGGGCGGGCTTGTAGGCTTGATATTGTGGCTCCACTTCATGCTCATTACTGCCAAAGTCCCTTAAAAGGTGCGTTCACGCGGCCTCGTAATTCCTGTAGTTACGAGATTCTAGCTTGTAAAAAGCATTCACGTCCTCGTAGAGCTCGTAATTACAGCTTGTAAGCTGGGAGTTTTCTGAAAGCTCCCACATGTACCACGTGGCCGCTGTACCACCTGACCGCTGTAGATTCATTTAGGCGTTGATAGTGGTGCCATGGAAACGCATAATTCCCAGTTCGAGGACGTGAACAGCTCCGAATATAACGTCACGTGTTGTCATTTCAAGAATCCAGTAAATACGAGGTGACGTGAACGCAGCATAAGACAAGTCATTTCACTCGGCGGCCATCTTTGAAACGCCTCTCGGGCATCCTGGGCATCCATGCAGCTCCTATCTCTTTGAATGGGGAAACATCAAATTCTCCAAAGCTGTTTGCCAAGCTTTCGATTAAATTTCATATTTGAAATCACCAATGAATTCTGACAACAACTGAAAAAAATGAATTCTGAAACATAATTTTTTCCAAACGCTCGAATCATGACAAACAAACTGTATTTTTTAGGCTGGATCAAGCTAATGCGCATGCGCAGACCTAAATGCACGTCTCTTGTGCCTCATTTCGGAGGCGCGCGCCTGACTGTTTCTATAGAAACCAGTGCTTCTAACGGCCGCTGCAGAGATGCGATGACTTTACCCTTCGGCGATTGGCTCTTATTTTGAAGGCGGGACTTATTCCGCCATATTGCGCGTTACACTTTCTCCCATTCAAAACAATACGAGTGACATGTCTTGTGTTATTCTATAGTCTTTGTTACTGCGCAGACTCGGGTTCCAAGGTGCCAGTGCCATATTGAGTCATTGGCGGCTTCACAATGGAAGAAAGTGAAGGTGCATCGTCCATCTTTTTTTTTTTTTTCTTTTTTTTTACAGTCTATGTTTTCAACACACTACTAACACAACTGAACCAGGCCTCCCCCTTTTGTGTGTATGATGGGCAGGAATAATGTGGACTTTATGCTTTGTAACTTTTTTTTTAAGCTTTTTCAATCTCAAACAGAAACATTACACACTAAAGAAAGTTGAAAATGAAAAAAGCATGTTAGGTCCTCTTTAATTCTAAATTTAACATGTATTTTACATTACATTTATTAATTTGGTAGACATGCGTTATATATTTTCCCGGGGACTCGAACCCACAACATTGCCATTGTTAGTGCCATGCACTGCAAGTTGAAATGCAGGAACGATTTTACATCTAAATGTACACATTATTTGTGCATCTACATTTACCCACAAACAGCAGTTTATTGGCTGATCTGGTGCTTATAATGTGGTGATATAATCCTGTTACTCGCTCAGCAACACATCTTCCTCTTTTATAGCACAGCAGTGCAGCACAGCGTCTTCACCAGCAGGGGGCTGTACAACTGAGATTCTAAAAATAGTCATCAACTTTATTTCTCAAGGGATACACTGGCTTTTCTAGAATGTCTTCTTCTATTTCTAAACAAAGCACTCATCCACTTCATAACAGAGAATACACAATGTACCAGGATATTTTTGAGCACAGTGAAAGAGCAGCTAGCTGTTTAAAGGCACTGCCCATATGTTCACATGTATAGATTCGTTAATTTATCATATATGTTGTTCATATATTAAACTGAGATGCGCCACTGAGAAACAAAGAGTAAATCAGTCCCGAGACTGAATCTGGAACTAAGCTTTTGGTCATGATGCTGTTTTGTAACATTTAGCTCTTGTTGTGGCTTTTGAGATGTGAATGATGGACCCCACATATTTGCCTGTACTGCCTGAAAGACTTTTTCCCCCAAACCATTTTTGGCTGTACTGAAATTCACTCAGTTGCTATGGACACAGATCATAGTTTTTTTTTTTTTTTTAATCTGTGTCCATGACAACAAACCAGCTATTACAGAAAGAGGCCATAATGTAATTCACTTTAGAAGAGGTTGCACGTGCAAAAAAAAAAAAAAAAAAAAAACTTGACACATTAAAGCTGTCAGACTAACAATATTGTTTCATTTCATTTGCATACATACAATACATACTATATTTGTGTTCTATAAAGTAGAGTCTGTCACTATAGAGGTAAACTGAAGAACTTTAGACACTGTATGATAAAATAATCACATAATACTTAATATGATTGATAAATGTATTGTTAGATAGGATGGTGTGCTGTATCTTTTTATTTAACAAGTGGTATGAATTATTAGCCTATTAGCCTTAGCTCTGTGTACCAGCAATAAACACTGTTAGTGAGTTTGTTTAAACTGTGTGCTAATAGTGCAGCGGAGCATGTAGAATGCTGCTCCAGTGTTTTCCGCGCTGACACTAATTGTGGCTTGCATGTGGTATAAAATAAAGAGGCTATGTACTAATGATGAATGGCGTGGAGAGGCTGAATTCAGATGCATCTCAATAGCTATTATTCTCCACTGAGTGAGGAGAGGAAATGCTAGCTGACTCCAGGGGTGCAGATGACATGAAATGTCCTGAAATGATTGTTCCCTTTAACCTTTGTGCTTGTCCTGTGTCTCAGTGTGAGATGATTCAGATTTATTTGTCGTTTTAAAATAATTTACGCTTTAAAATCTAATGGTGTTATCATAAATGTATAGCATGCTCAGATGAGGTCGTATATTCAAATGGACACATATTAAATCTAAATTTGCAAATCAGTAGGTGATGTACATCATTTTTAGTACTAGTATATCAAGAGAAAGCAAGTATAGAGATTTATTTGAAAGATGTGTTCACTTGGTGTCCCAAACTGACCTGACCAAAGAGGCAGCACTTTTTTAAAATACATATATGATACATATTTAAAATACGTATATGATATATATGGAATTTACATCTAGCTTATGGAATTATTGAATAATAACCCCTTGAATTACATTAAGCATTAAATTAAAACATTAATAACAATAGTAAAAACATGCTGCTTGGATCCTTCTTTGCCATCATCGAATTTAATCGTTTCTCTTCAAAATAAAAACAATATTATTTACTCCACAAAAAAATTAATTAATGTCCCCCACAAATCCCTCTGTAAAATAGATTGATTCAACATAATACAATTTCATAGATCACTATTTTCCAGAGACACAAAATAAGATCAGTTAAATTCAAAACTGTTGAAAAATTAAGAGCATAGCCTTCCCCAAACTTCTCTAAAACAATCAAGCCTGACCAGCTCAGATCAGATCAAAAAATTACCTTAGGCTGAGTTTAAGATTTTTTTATTTTTTTTATCAATAAAGTTGGGATGAAATGGAAGTTACAATTAGTGTTTCCAAGTCTGCAGTTGTCCTGCTGAATTGGGCTACTTTAAAGGGTTAGTTCACCCAAAAATGAAAATTGTCATTATTTACTCACCCTCAGGCCATTCCACACCTGTAAGACCTTTGTTCATCTTCAGAACACAAATTAAGATATTTTTGATAAAATCCGATGGCTCAGTGAGGCCTGCATTGACAACAAGACAATTAAAGGTGCCCTAGATTCAAAAATTGAATTTACCTCGGCATAGTTGAATAACAAGAGTTCAGTACATGGAAATGACATACAGTGAGTCTCAAACACTGTTGTTTCCTCCTTCTTATATAAATCTCATTTGTTTAAACGACCTCAGAGGAACAGGCGAATCTCAACATAACACCGACTGTTACGTAACAGTCGGGATCATTAATATGTACGCCCCCAATATTTGCATATGCCAGCCCATGTTCAAGGCATTACACAAGGGCAGCCAGTATTAACGTCTGGATCTGTGCACAGCTGAATCATCAGACTAGGTAAGCAAGCAAGAAATATAGCGAAAAATGGCAGATGGAGCAATAATAACTGACATGATCATTGATATCATGATATTTTTAGTGATATTTGTAAATTGTCTTTCTAAATGTTTCGTTAGCATGTTGCTAATGTACTGTTAAATGTGGACAAGACTGTCGTTATTTTAATTTTTTAAACACTTGCAGTCTGTATATTGCATAAACACAACTTCATTCTTTATAAATCTCTCCAACAGTGTGTAATGTTAGCTTTAGCCACGGAGCACTATCAAACTCATTCAGAATCAAATGTAAACATCCAAATAAATAAACATAAACCATACTTATGCGATTAGACATGTTGCATGACAACCACTTTGTAAAGATCCATTTTGAGGGTTATATTAGCTGTATAAACTTTGTTTATGGTGTTTAAGGCAAGCGTGAGCTCCGGGGGCGTGGAGCACGAGATTTAAAGGGGCCGCGTACCCTGAATCGGTGCATTTATAATGATAGGCAGTTAAAAAAATTAATTAAAAAAAACTATGTGGTATTTTGAGCTGAAACTTCACAGACACATTCAGGGGACACTTAAGACTTTTATTACATCTTTTGAAAACATGTTCTTTGGCACCTTTAACACTTCCAATGCCCAGAAATCTGCTAAAGGCATATTTAAAACAGCTCATGTGACTACAGTGGTTCAACCTTAATGTTATTAAGCGACGGGAATACATTTGTGTGCCCAAAAAAAAATAAAAAAAATAATGACTTTACGAATCTTTTGTTTCGAATCAGTGGTTCAGAGCGTGTATCGAACTGCCAAAGTCATGTGAACCATTCAAGTTTTGAAACACTTATGACCTTCTTTACTGAAATCACATGACTTTGGCAGTTAACTGTGTTACCATGGGTTGTTTTTCATGTCCGGGGTTGAAGCGACCCCAATAACATGATATTTTGCCCCTGGAATGCTATTTTTACCAGGGGAGCCCCCGACCTCGATACGAGATTGGGCTAGTTTTGAGTAGCAATTGGGTGGGTTTTGTTGTGAAAACCTGGCAACCCTGGTTACAATAGTCTTTTTTTTCCTTATTGCGACGTATATCTGAGTGAAACGGCTTCTTGAACAAGAAAAAATGATTTTTGCCATCCGGAATTGATAGACAAATTGTTGGTTTGCTATTGTTGTGATCTCATGTGACTGACAGGTTGTGCCGCCCTCACGCAGAAAAACACATCAACAGAGAAGAGATGTCAATGCAAGAAAAAAAAAAAAATTTTGATTAAAGATTACGAGGGCACATGAATTTTAAACAAAAGAAATTATTTGCACAGATAAATGATTTAAAATGAACACTGTAATGCTTCTTTTTAAAAAATGTTAATTTTGATTTCATGGTGACTTTAAGGGAATTTCAAACTAATCTGTCCTAATCTGAATTCCTGCACCTTGATTTCTGTTTCCATCCAGCAGATGGCGTTCACATGCAGGTGATTGTCCATGCAGCATGGTCATCAGACTCATTATCAAAGCGGATGATGAGGCTGCACTTTGCTTGCAAAGCTCGGCAGCTGAGTAAGCTGGGGATAAGGAGCAGGTCCAGAGGACGGTGTTTAACTAAAAGCTGGCCATTTTCACTCAGAAGGCAGAGCCAATGTGAGCCCTGCATTATTTGAATCTGTAAATTCGGGGCATCCAATTAGAACTCATTGCATTGGTTGTCACAAGTTATCGGGATTTTTAGTTAGCAGATGCTTTAAATGCCTATTTATGCAAAACACAAAGCCATACTCTCACTATACACCATATAAAGCCACCGTATTTCAGCAGCCAAGCCGCACGGTTCATGTAAAAAAAATCTATGCCTGCAGATTGTTTTGTCCTTGTACATAAAGTAGGTTTAAAATCCAGTGGTTCAATAACCATCTTAGGCCTTTAAAGCTGAAAGTTTGTGTTTGATAAAGTTCAGATGTATGATGGTCAGCACTCTTATTTCATGGAGAAAAGGGGGGCCAGGATTTAATCGCAACTTCAAAAATCAAGTGAAGCCGTTCTGTTTAGGTATGCTGTGAGGTATTAACACTTCAAAATCGTTATAATGATTTATTATGCAGCATTTTGTATTAACACCGAACACAATCTGTGTTAGTGTTCAATAATGACACAGCAACACTGAGAGCAATGGATGTCTTCTACGGTAACACTGCAGTAAAAAGGAGCGAAAGGGGGTGTTTAAGATCACCACCTCAAAATCAGCTCTGCACGCTGTTGGCAAGTCTTGTTGCTATGGAGATCGCATCCTACTGCAGGTGTAAGTAACGACAGAGGAAGTCAACTGTGTTTTCTCCTTCCCTCTCCTCACACTATGCTGCTTTTTATCTCTCTCTTTACTCTCTCATCGCCCCTCGCTCTCGTTTTCTGTAATCGCAGATATGAAACTGCATTTTTCATTTCGGTCGATAACGTGCAAGGACCTCACAGATCGGATCTTGCAGCTCAGTGGTCAGCATGTGCCGTAAATACCTTCACATCTGTGCTGCAATTAGTCACCACTGTAACTAGCCATTGTCGCATTGAATGATCGCGACACGAGTTGTCTTGCTGACCAGACAACCTCTGGCTAATGCTTCGGTGACGTTGGACACGCTGGGCTGTGCAGTAGAATTAGCTCACAGGCAGTGTGTAAAATGCACACAGAGCCAGACTGAAATAAATGAGCTGGGAAGCCTTCTTCACATCTTTAGTGTTTGTGGAGATCCAAGCTGAAAAGATGCAGATCCAACCCAGCAGTGAGCATTAGTGTTGGCCTCATCCAGTCTATTACTTCTATAATGCATAAAAACAATGCCTTTTTTATGGTGAAAAATGAGCTATTGAAGCTGACTGGTGAGTCTGTACCCTTTAGATGGGGCTTCAACCACAGAAAATCAATTGCGCTTTATGGTGTAGTGGATTATGACCTGTTACCATACAGCATGTATATGAGTACAATCATGCAGATAATGGCTAGGGCATTCAAACTCAAATTTAGTAAAGACATGATGACAGTGTAATTCTAATATGGCATTTTACACTATTTAAAGGGATAGTTGACCCATAAATGAAGAATTCTGTTATTATATATACTATTGTTCAAAAAAGTGAGGTCGGTAATATTTTCAAGAGGCATTTATTTGATCAAAAATACAGTAAAATATTAATATTGTTAAATATTATTAAAATTCAAAATAACTCTTCTGTTTTAATATATTTTAAAATGTATTAAAACTAAAAAGTCTTCTTTTTGTGTGTTCAAGTCTCTTCTATCATCTGCGTTAAAACAAAATTCAACCAAAAATAGGCCAGTAAATCTAGACAGCAAAAAAATCTTTATATATACAACAGCTCTCAAAGGTTTTGTTGTTGTTGTTGTTGTTCTTGAAAGAAGTCTCTTGTGTATGGAAGCATGTTTCCGCCATTAAATAAAAAAGGTAATTGTGACTTTTTATCTCACAATTCTGACTTGTGAGATATAAACTCACAATTGCAAGTTATAAAGTCAGAATTGCATAATATAAAGTGAGAATTGCATGATATAAAGTCAGAATTGAGTGATATAAAGTGAGAATTGCGTGATATAAAATGAGAATTGCGTGATATAAAATTATAATTGAGTGATATAAGATCAGAATTGCGAGATATAAAGTCAGAATTGCATGATATAAAGTGAGAATTGTGTGACAAAGTTATAATTGAGTGATATAAGGTCAGAATTGCGAGATCTAAAGTCAAAATTGTGAGATATAAACTCATGATTGCTCGTTATAATGTCCAAGTATGAGGGAAAAAAGAGTTTTTTTCTAAGAAAAATTTACTTTTTCTCAGAATTGCGATATATAAACTCACAATTGCATGTAATAAAGTCAGAATTCTGAGATAAAAAGTCAAAATTGCGTGATAACTCAGAAAAAAGTCACGCAATTGTAGGGCTGGGCGATATATCGCATGTGATTGTCACGCGCATTTCGTCAGTAAAGCCGGTTCCCTGATTACCGCTAAATCGCCATCACCTGCTTTCAAATGGAGCGGAATTTAATAGACAGAGCCGTAGTTCACTGACAAGCCACACAATATCGCGTTGATTATCGAAGGCGATTCATCTGCGATATGAACGCGATATTGTGTAGCTTGTCAGTGATCTACGGTTCTGTCTATTAAATGCCGCTCCATTTGAAAGCAGGTGATGGCGATTTAGCGGTAATCAAGGGAACCGGCTTTACTGACAAAATGCGCGTGACAATCGCATGCGATATATCGCCCAGCCCTACGCAATTGGCAAGTTTAAATCTCGCAATTCTGAGAAAAAAAAGTCAGAAGTGTGAGATAAAAAGTCGAAATTACCTTTTTTATTTTTTTATTTAGTGATGGAAACAAGCTTCCATACTTCCATGTTCACCTGAACTTACTTGATAGAAAATACTGTAAAAACTGCATATTGTAAAATTTTATTACAATTTAAAATAACTTTTTAATATATTTTATTTAAAATATAATTTATTTAGTTTTTTCAGCATCATTACTCCAGTCTTTAGTATCACATGATCCTTCAGAAATCATTCTAATATGCAATTGATCTGTTCAATAAAAAACCTTACTCACCTATTGAGTAACTCACCTATTTTAGAACTTTTTAAATCCATCAGTATGCCACTTCCACACCATGCAAGTGTAACCCCTCTGGTTTTACTCGCAACGCTCAGAGCAGGATTCGAACCTGCATTTCCGGCATTGGGAGGCTGCGCACTAACAAAGACGCTAAAGACTGCAGCCTCTAGTGCGCCTCTTGAGGTCGGGTCAGGTTTACTTGCACAGCTCTGACTAGCTGGCCTCCATTACACTCAAACTCAACATACACAGGACAAATCCAAACATTATCCTGAATGTGTGTGAAAACAATGTGAATGTACTGAAATGTGTCTGTGCATAAATACAATGTGCGATCAGTGCGTCGAGAGCGCTTATACATGATTTGTTTGTGCATCAATATAACTGACTCATGCATGCAATCCTCATCCATCAAAACTTTCATAGCAAGAAGCTGGTTTGCTTTATCCATCTGAGAAACATATATATATCTATGGCTGGAGAAACCTTTCTCTGTTTACAGATATGACAAGACACGCAAGGGGCGAGCGATGTATGTATGCAATTTCACATGAAATATATATATATACACTTATAATAGGCTTAGCATAGTGAATCAGGGTAAGACAAAAACACATTTTGGAAGAAGGACTAATGACATTATTGAAATGTTAATGTTAAATGTTTTGAACAAAAAAAAGTTACATAGTGTACCTTTTAAAGTAACAAGAAACATACCACATACTGAATGCAATAGAATTATTTTTCCTGCCTCTCCTCCAGAAAACTTGCTCTGTAGCGCTGACTTGTCTAATTCTATCAGTTTTGGATTGCAGTGTTGTGCGCTGCATGCGGCCGCTGTTCGGCTCTCCTGTGGAGTTGAGCCTAACCGAAGCGGACTGAAAGAGGCTTATTAATCCTACCGCTGCACATGCTCTCTTCAGGCCATGACACAGTGCAGCACAGACGTCCAGCCACAAATAGATCTCCAAATGTAGATTATCCAAATAAATGTAGTGCAGACTGTGAGGGGATTCATCCTGTACAAAGTCAAGCGACGGAGGCTGAAGGAATCCGTCGCTAACAGGGACTGACATCGTTGTGGTTTGAAGTCAGATAGGAAAGATGGGTAGGCTTCCACCTGAGATTATATCTGTTGTGGAAACATCTGTCCTCTGTCTGGATGTGGACAGTGGCCGCACAAGTCTTTTGCCTTAATTTGTACTCATGGGCGATTCTCACGAAATCTGTCAAGAATATTTCAGCCTAAAATCAAAAGAGAGAAATAATTTAGCTTCATTTTGATTAAAGAAAATAAGCCATTTCCCCATTAAAATGTAATGACTGAATTGCAAAAACAAACAAACAACAAAAAAAGCAGTATTTTTTTAAAATATAGGCCTATTCTAAAAACAGAATATAGAAATATAGTTGCAAGCAGCAATTAAGGAGCCAAGCAAAACAGAAGCAAACAAGGAAGTTAGCAGCAGACCAACAATGTCATAATGGACTATGATAGCAACTGAGACAAAGTGGAAATATCTAATTTCGTTTCGGAGTTATAGACATATGTATGAACACAAAAAAAATTACCCACACCTGATATTGATTGCATTATTTTTTCCACATACTATCAAAATTTTGACATTTGTCCATTGGTGCATGGTCAGCAACCTATGTTTCTGATTTTGCTAAAGTGGTTTCGTCTCGATCGGACTAACAGTTTTGAAGATATTTGCGAATGTCATTTAAACACTAAATCTAAGAGTTGCACTAACCATAAGGAGAAACCTAGCATGTTAAGTATCTTTGGAATTGTCAAGGATTCAGCAATCTAAGGACGTGATTCCCGTGAAAATAAGTCAACAACATCCAAAGTTATAAGCATGTAAATATTTTTTTTTCACCTCTAGGTAGCACTGGTCTGAAACTTCTCAGATTCCTTCAAGGCATTGTGTCGATGACCCATATCGAGTTTCGTAATGATACATTAATGCGTTTATAAAATACAGCATTTTGTGACAAAATTCAAAATGGCTGACCCCCAAAAAGACCGATATTGGAAAATTGGATATCATTTGACTCGGCATGATGACCCGAATCTAACGAGACCACTTTTATGATGGACAAACCGTTCAGAAGTTATAAGCGAAAATAGAAATTTTTCCTACCTACGGACCAGTAGGTGGCGCTGTGCCGAAACACAGCAGGTAACCTCAGGTCATGCTTGTGATGACATGGACCAAGTTTGGTCTGAATACGATAACGCGTTGAGGAGAAGGAGCCTTACGTCTATTTTCGCAAGTTCTACGTAAAATTCGTTTGCACGTTTTGCGAAAATGGTTTGACAAATCGACTTGAATCCCACAACTTTTTGACACATTCTGAAGATGATCTGGTTTATTTTTCATGAAAATCAAAACAATGGCCTAGGAGGAATTTAAAAAAGCAGGTTTTTCGGGAAAAAATTTAAATTAGTTTCTTACCCCCTATGTTTCAAAAGTAGCATGAACATGAGTGAAACTTTGGACAGGTGGGGGCGCTAGAGGCATTGATTTAGAGACTCCAAAATTGGTGTGGTTAATGTTGGGACTACCCTCTATCAGTGTGCCAAATTTCATAACTTTCCCGCAAGCAGTTCTATAAACTTCCAGAGTGGAAGTAGAAGACAATAGGTGCCTACGCACCTTCGGTTCTTGGCCCCTAACTATATAAAGTACTACAGGCTTCCTTTTAAACAATATATGAACTTTCATGTCATCTTTTCAGCTCTTATATGCATTTTTTGTGCAAAATTCACAAACACACTGAACAAAATTCTCACACTTTCATGACATCTAAATGTCAGACAGACAAATGACAGAGCGATGGCTCAGATGGGAGGGCTCGTGGGAGAGGATGTAGACAACGCTGTAGCACGGGAATTAGAACGCTGATATTACACACAGGCTTAGATGATAGTGTTTTTATTAAGGGCACTTATCAATAGTGGCGTAACCTGGCCCAAATCAGGCCCACAGCTGTAAAATGATGGCAGTTGCTTGGAGTGGGGCCTATTACCACTCATTAGTTCCCACTGATAGGGCTGATGGGTAGTGCAGAAGGAAGTGATAGAGGGAAAGGTCAGCGTATGGATCTTGATTTGACCTCTCTAACCTGCTGCTGATGGGCAGCATCTGTCATCCTTACATTTAATTTAGCTGAGATAGGGTGGTGCAGAGGACATGGAGATAATAACCACCTCCCCATCTCTCTCTCTCTCTCTCTCTCGCCCTTTCTCTCTTCATTTCCTCCGCAAATCCATTGCGTCTTTGTCCTGGCCCAGTTGGACCGTCATTGACCCACCTGCTATACAGGAATTTTTGTTTGGACTATGCTCTCTCCTTGTTCTAAAGGGTTCGTGTCTAACAGTGGAGATTGACTCTGTTTCAGGGATGTAATTCAGAGTATATGAGGAATGTGTTGATTAGATGTGACTGGAATGTTCTGTCGCTCCTCTGTGAGATTATGTGATTTGAGTGTGTGTGTGTGTGTGTGTGTGTGTGTGTGTGTGTGTGCCAGTGTGTCTATGTGTGCGAAAAGCCTTTGGAATATTAATCACACTGCTTCGCATGACTCAATAAAATTAAGCTTAACTCCTAATTATCCCCACTGTTATTAAGAGAGGTTGGTTAAGAGTCATTTTTGTCCCACTGCTGGCAAGATGAACTTGTTAAAAGTAATTTTTGACTGCCAGCAGAGAAGCGAGTACAGCTGTTTCACAAATGTAGAATGGAAAGGCCTCAGACCATAAGGGAGTTGGAAGTTATTGAAATTAATCCTGTTAACTTTCTTAATTTACGTTTTTGAATGCAGGACAGAATACAGGTTAAAGGGTTAGTTTAGAAATTATGTCATTAATGACTCACCCTCATGTCGTTCCAAACCCGTAAGACCTCCGTTCATCTTCGGAACACAGTTTAAGATATTTTAGATTTAGTCCGAGAGCTTTCTGTCCCTCCGTTGAAAATGTATGTACGGTATACTGTCCATGTCCAGAAAAGTAATAAAAACATCATCAAAGTAGTCCATGTGACATCAGAGGGTCAGTTAGAATTTGTTGAAGCATCGAAAATACATTTTGGTCCAAAAATAACAAAAACTACGACTTTATTCAGCATTGTATTCTCTTCCGGAATCCTTTCCATTGAATTGATTCCATTGAACTGATTCCATTGAATCCTTTCATCTTTCGGCATTGGTAATGCACTTTTACATCGCCGTGGTTGTTTTTGGCGATTAGGACATCCGCCACATGCACACTTATGTACCATTTTAAAAAATATAGCAATACCAAAATACAAACAATGTAGAATAGCTTGAATACAGCGTGCGTCTCCCTCAGACTGTAAACGAAGCTCTGCCGCACCAGATAACACGTCAGCAGCGTCTTACATCAGCAGCGTCACTGCGGAGTCGTGAACCACACTCCGGAGCAGAAGGGGGCGGTAATGCACCAATAAGCTGGATGCCAACCGCCGTAAAACAGGAAAGAAGAAGAAGAAGAAGCGGAGTCGTGAACGCGGATTGACAACAGACCCGGAAGAGAATACAATGCTGAATAAAGTCGTAGTTTTTGTTATTTTTGGACCAAAATGTATTTTCGATGCTTCAAAATATCACGGATGTCCTAATCGAAAACAACCACGGCGATGTAAAAGTGCATTACCAACGCCGACAGATGAAAGGATTCAATGGAATCAGTTCAATGGAATCAATTCAATGGAAAGGATTCCGGAAGAGAATACAATGCTGAATAAAGTCGTAGTTTTTGTTATTTTTGGATCAAAATGTATTTTCGATGCTTCAACAAATTCTAACTGACCCTCTGATGTCACATGGACTACTTTGATGATATTTTTATTACCTTTCTGGACATGGACAGTATACCGTACAAACACTTCCAATGGAAGGACAGAAAGCTCTCGGACTAAATCTAAAATATCTTAAACTGTGTTTCGAAGATGAACGGAGGTCTTACGGGTTTGGAACGACATGAGGATGAGTCATTAATGACATCATTTTCATTTTTGGGTGAACTAACCCTTTAATATTAAAAATGGAGTAAAAAAAATAAATACATATACATATTACCTTTCTGGACCTTTCCAGAATATACAGTGTTATATATATATAATATACAGTGCTCAGCGTAAATGAGTACAGCCCCTTTGAAAAAGTAACATTTTAAACAATATCTCAATGAACACAAAAACAATTTCCAAAATGTTGACAAGACTAAGTTTAATATAACATCTGTTTAACTTATAACATGAAATTAAAGTTAATAATATAACTTAGATTACACATTTTTCAGTTTTACTCAAATTAGGGTGATGCAAAAATGAGTACACCCCACAACAAAAACGACCCACTTTATATTAAGTGGCATTAACTACTATGTACTTACATTTAAATTAATCATTTGATACAATGCACTTATTGTGTACATACATGTTTTTACATTGTACTTATATCTTAAAAACACCTGCATGTAATTACATCTGTATTTAATTTCTGTAATTACATTTATAATTACACTGTTGACCCATCCCTTACACCTTAACTCACCCTTAAACCTACCCATACCACCAAAGCTTTCCCTAACCTTACTCGTATCCCACCTCAATAGCAGCAAAAGTGTTTTGCAATTCAATATGAACCCAATAAGTACATTGTACTTATTTTTTGATGTAAGTACTTAGTAGTTAAGGCCACTTAATATAAAGTGGGACCCAAAAACTACTACATCTAGTACTTTGTATGGCCTCCATGATTTTTAATGACAGCACCAAGTCTTCTAGGCATGGAATGAACAAGTTGGCGACATTTTGCAACATCTATCTTTTTCCATTCTTCAAGAACCTCTTTTAGAGACTGGATGCTGGATGGAGAGTGATTCTCAACTTGTCTCTTCAGAATTCCCCATAGGTGTTCGACTGGGTTCAGATCAGGAGACACTGAATCACTTTCACCCTGTTGTTCTTCAGAAATCCAACAGTGGCCTTAGATGTGCGTTTAAGATCATTGTCATGTTGGAAAAGTGCACGACGACCAAGAGCACGGAGTGATGGTAGCATCTTCTCTTTCAGTATAGAGCAGCACATTCGTGTTGTCATCAGTGAAATGCAGCTCCCCGACACCACCGTGTTTCACTGTAGGCACCATGCATTTTTCTTTGTGTTGGTCATACATGGGTCTATGACAAATAAAATATACCAAGTTTTTTCATGAAACTCGAGATGGCGCAAACCGATGACGCAACCTTCTGACAATTACATCGTTAACTACAAGGCACAAGCTGATTGGTTTGTGTTGCATCTGCAGCCAGTGAGCTTGCTTTTCAACATTGAAATAGTTGGTCAGTGTTTGCTGCAGCAGTGTGCAGCACGTTTTCAGATTCAGGGTCATGCTTTAAATTAGTTTATCTCCTATTTAAAGGATTGAACATTTTTTGTAGAGACTGGCAATTATTCATCATCTCGTGCACCAGTTTTGTATGGGGTTCCACAGGGCTCAATTCTGGGTCCTGTTTTATTTTCTTTATACATGCTTCCTTTTGTATACCATTTTTTAAGGAAGTATAATGTCTCATACCACAGTTAGAGACTGTAATGTGTTTGATAACTTTATTCAATTTCTGTATATTTCCTGTTAGACGGGTAGGAAGGCCACAGGTAAATATGACATTTATTATAAGGGGTTTATGTGAAGATTGTTTTAAAATGTTGAATGTCTATAATTAATAGACAATAAAATGTCCCATCTTACATTATTATTTGTTGAATATTCTGTAGGTTAGTTAGGGTTGTGAATAACATTTCATGCTGACTTTACGTTATCACATATTCACTGGCATAAGCCTGTTGTTGATCTTCAACCCACTTCATTCAGTTTTTTTTGTTGTGTCAGTTTCCAGTGTGTCATTCTCATATGACACTTTATTTTCAAGCTGTTAACTATTTATGTTTTTGTTGACTGTGTGGTGGAGAACGTGCCTCTGTTGACACTAACTTGAATGAGGAAACACAAAAACCTCATAACAGATGATGCCTGATTCTGGTTAATCCAGCATTAGTCAACACCCCCACCCCCACTTTTATATCACATTGTATGGATGAAAAGCACCCATCACGTTATCTCACTTTTGTTTCATTTCCGTCATCTCATTTTCAAAAAACAGAGCTGTAATAGAGAGCCATATGCAACAAAGTGCATCAAACATTTTGGTAGCTACACAGTATCCCAATATAGAAGCTCAGTTAAACCCTCAGGAGTTTCACCACCCTTTGAAATTTACTGTGAGGCACATTTTTTCTGTTTTCACCATATGTGTTTTGTTCTCTTGCATACAGAATTAGAGTGCTGCATGTGCAAAGAAAAGTGGGAAATAGAGACATCAGGCCTGAGATTGACATTCTACAAACAGATTTTGTTCTTTTCCCCAGGGCACCATGCATGACTCTGTGACTTCCTAAAGCCTTCTCAGAGAGAGCTAGCAAAATATCCTGCCAGCATAGCAGTCTGATAGAGCCAAACATAGCACAGTTTGTTCTTAAATCATTTGGAGAGGTTTCTTTTCTTTTTCTATTCATATTTTTTGGGGGGGAAACTGCAGTTTATGGTGACCTGACGCCATAAATGATGAAGCGGCCCTTTCATTATTGCAGATTATGGAAACCGCCACTATTTTAATTGGCACGAATAGCACAAATACAGTTGCCTTTTGAAGTCATCTTCACTTTTTGGGGTTCAAGGTCATAAAATGTCAATCAGCATTTTTATAACATTCAATTATTACCATATATGCAATCCCACTCTTAAAGGGGTACTTCACCGTTGGAAAAATGAGCTTTCAATAAAACTGTGTTAATTTTGACAGCAAATTTTAATTTAGTTTTAGTCATAGTCTTTTGACTAAAATGCCATTTAGTTTTACTCATATTTTAGTCATCGGAAATTGTTTTAGTTTTAGTCTAGTTTTAGTCGACTAAATATCATAAGATTTTAGTCGACTAAAATTTAATTTAGTTATATTATAATGCATTAAGCATTTCTCTAACAATACATAGATCCTATGCACTGATATAGGTAGGCCTACATATTCCCTAAACTGTTTGTTCACCCAACTGTACTTTGCTCGCCAAAGCGGATGTTTTTTGACCGTTCAAGTGCAAAAAGACACAAAAGAGCAAAATTCAGTACTTTTCAGGGATTGACACACTTATCATTGAGGTAACTATTATAGTTTTCATTTTTTTTTTTTTTTTTTTTGATTTTTAGTTTTTCTGTTTTCATTGTAATTTTAGTTAAAAGTTTTAGTAATTTTTTTGTGTTTATGTCTTTTAATATTTGCTTTTAAATGTCTATAAGTTTTTAATTCTGTTTTTTTATATATATTTATTTTTTATTTCAGTTAACGTTTACTTCAAGTAATGAAGATTTCTTTGGTTTTAGGTTTAGTTAACCCTTATATTTGTAAAATATATTGATTAATGTGTCAAATAATGTTCTTAGTCTTTCCTTCCTGTGACAGAAGATACGATAGTTTACTATGAATTGAATAGAAATGAAATTAAATACAGTTTATTGTGTAAACAAAATAACAATGACCTGGACAAAATCATTATAAACCATCCCGAAATACACCGTGACTCTTATTCTGAAATGTCTGCAGTATGCACTGTAGCAGGCTGCTCATGAGGGTGATAGAATATGCATTCTTACATCCGTCTAAAACATACTACCATATAAACATTGTGTAGTAAACATTGTCATAATTCATCAACATTAGCTTATAAGCAATCGCTTGGCATAAATGTGCGCTATTCATTAATTGCGAAGTAGTCTGAAGTGCTGCTGCTGCACGAGCCTGTAGAGGGCGCAACAGCGCCGCCTTTCCCGCGGTTAGATTAGCACGTTACACTTCAAATGTGCGCATCTTCCACACAGCAGTCCTGACTGGATATCTTCCCAAATCGTCTCTCTCTTTCATTTTTGTCTCGTTCTTATTCGTTGACGAAAATTAGAGTAGATTTTAGTCATAGTTTTAGTCATTCAAAACTTATTTTTATTTGGTCATCGTCTCGTTTTCGTCCGTGAAAAAATGTTGTTGACGAAAATTATTCGTCAACGAAATTAACACTGCAATAAAACTTAGCTGCTTATACAGTAAAAGGCGAAACTTTTTTTTTTTAATCGGTGCTACCTGACTAGAGAAAACAGAGAAAAAGGACTGTTGTTTTCCGTTTTGCCAAATAGGTTAGAAAACTTCAACACCCATAATGCACTGGGTATGTTGCCATCCAAGGCCACTCCCACCAGTCTGTTTGGATGCGCTTACCAGAGTCAAATATCGCCTTATTTTAGTAGGAAATGCTTCTTAGGAAACTTTTAGTCATAATTCTGTTGACTTGTATTGTTCCC